>NC_052020.1:9857741-10014259 GCF_015832195.1 Motacilla alba alba | reverse complement strand
CTGTAGTGCAGTGTGTTCCCTGTGTTCTGGACCTTTAGGAGGCCAAGGGGGCGTTGGGAACCTCCTTAACATTAAAGTCTCAAGTCACTGAGTAAAGGAGAATGGGGGAAAAAAAAAATTTCAATAAACAAGGGGAATTCTGTACAAGGAAAGAGGAAATGGAGAAGCTGTTGTTTTCTCCCTCCTCTGTGTCTGAAGGAGAACAAGAATTGTTGTCCCTCCTGTCACCCTGTGCTTTAAACCCTTTTGATCAGCACAGGAAGGCTAAAAGCAGAGTTCCCATGGTGGTTACTGGAACTCAGCTTTCCAAACAACAGAGACCACATGGACTATCAGCTTTCAGCTCTCCTCAGCTACTGTGTCCTCTCAGGTAACACAAACCCCTTCAGGCAAGACAGGCAATAAGCCAAATCCATCTCCCACTGCCACAGACACCCACCCCAAAAAGAGAAGCCAGCCTGGCCATCCTGAGCTTGGCGATTCCTGTAATGCAAGTTGGTGGTGCAGCACTTCATGGAGGGGGTGGGGCCATTCATCACTGAAAACTGAGCAAGGCAAGAAAGGAGAACACTTCCTCAGGTTCATATTTAGGAGATGAGCCCCTTTGAAAGCCTACATTTAGACTTGTAAAGTGCCTGTTTGGAAAGAGGTCCTGGTTTCCATCGGAGAAACCAACTCAGTGGCTCAGAAGTCAGTCATGGATGCAGAGAAGGGACTTTAAACGGTGACATGTAAATGAATTCTTTATTAATTATGCCATAAGCCACCCGTTTGTCAGTCTCTCCCCTGAACTTTGACCAAGGCAAACAGGATTGCAGTGGCAGGCAGTGAGATAGAATGAGGTTTCCTCACAGGAGGCATTTTATACCCTTTGAAGTAATCAGATCAAAGTTTAATGGTGGGTGGAGTCATTGCCCATTCTAATAAAAGCTGCTGTATTTGAATCTCTATCTGGATGAAAAGGGGTTTTAAGGGATAAAACAAAGACAGCAGCAAGCTTCTCCCTCTCAATCCACCCATATCGACAGAAAATGGAAAGCAGAAAAATATTCTAATGATTGAGTCAGACAAGCAGCTTCCCCTCCATGAAAACTGACTGAACAGTAAACAGCAAAGGAATTTATGAAGCTTGTAAAGGTGGTGGATAAAATAATAGAAGAGATAAAAATGCATGTCATCTTGAGTAAACCCATTCTCCTCATTGCTCTGAAAGAAAAGGGCTTGTCACCTCTGCCCAGATAAAACTGACTTGGCAAATACCTTCCCATGCACTATTTTACAATTACAATAACATACACCCAGCATGTTTTTCATTCGTGATTGCATTGCTAATCTCAGTTTTCAGTTCACACACCTACCAGGAGTTCTATTTAGACAGTGCCTCACCCCATACCTTTGCTTGATGAACACAGGAATGGGCCTTGCATTGTCCTCTTCTCTGCTCCTTCCTCCAGTCTTTAGGAATCATCTAACAACAAATGCGTCACCACAAACCCTATACACCCCTAGTGCCCAAGAGCACATTTAAAGATTTTCTGCTAGGTCTACCAGTGCTTTAAATCCAAGCCTTTCCCTGCATCCACTTCTGTGGAGCCAACTGCAATAACAGTTCTTGCCTGTGCTTCCTCACAACCATCCAAGGCTCTGTGCTTCAAGTGCACACATCCCTCTGGAATCCATCTGGTCTGTCTGTGCCAGACCCCAACATCCACAGCTTCTCCAAGTCCCACAGCAGGACATGCTGGAGCAGCAGCAGCTTTTGCTTCCTCTTAATCTGCTTCCCACTTTGCATTCACCTGGGCTTTTACAAGGAGGAAGGAATTCTTTCCCAACAACTTTGTCATCTTCTTCCGCGGCCCAGTGACGCACATGTCAACTGTGGACACAACCCACTGGGTTACTGAATCAGCTCACGAGTGCATCAGCACCAGAAAGAAGCTACTTCATCCCTAAAACAGTTATGTCTGATCACTAGGAGAAAGCAGGAAGATACAGGATCAAAGGGAGAAAAGCCAGGCAAAACTCATCCCGTTACTACAAATGTCCCATCAATTTAGCACTTGCTTTAAAACACCCCCCGTGGCCCCCCAGGGCAGCTCTACCTGCAGCACCTGGGTGATTCCCCTGCTCCAGGGGTTCATCTGCTCCTGGCTCTCCAGCTTAGCCACTGCTGCTGAAGTGCCTGTTCTGTACCCTGCTGAGCAAGGAAACCAGGATGAGAGGGTCGTGCTGGTGGATGGGCCTTTAATACTCCAGGGACAAGAGAAAACACTAGGAACTGGCCCGATAAGCCTCCAAGGGTTGCAGGCCCTTGGACTGCACAGATGCCTTAGTCAGGCCTGAAACTTAGCCATGCAAAAACCTGCTTTTCTCTGCTGGAGAATGTTGGTAAAGACAGGGAAAAGCTTCAGCTGCTTTTTGACAGTCAGGCACATTCCCCTTCCCTTCTTACCAGGAACATAGCTGGGCAACAAAAGAACAAGGTGAAACAGAACCTGGTTCCTTCTGTATTTTTTTTTTCCTTCCTGAGTTTTTTTTTTTTTTCCTTCTCTGCTATCACCTGAACATGTGGCCTGGCTGTCCCTGGCCCAGCTGGGCAAACAGCTTGGCTGCTCTGAGTCCCAGCTTTTCCTGCCTTGCAGTCCCCCCTGCTGGCAGAAACAACCAGTTCTGCAGGGAACAGCACTTACCGGGACTTTTGGAGTGGCCTTCACCCACTGCTGGTGGGCACACAACATTTGGATGTGACACACTCTCCTTTCCACAGCTGCCTCCCTGCCCACCATTCCCTTCCCATGGAGTCCCAGGGGCCCACCAAAGCTGCAAGTGCTGCCCCATTACACAAACTCTGCACATACAGGCGCCAAGTGCAAGGCTTGGATCACCACACACTTCAGGGTGCAGTTGGAGCAGGGATGGGAAAGCAGCTTGGATGGCTGCGCTGCAGCTGAGCTGCTGCTGGCACAAGTGCTCACACACGGAGGCAAAGGAAGGGGGGACAGCACGGAAGCCTGGCTGATGGGAGAAGACCATGGGCTGGGTTTACAGGACAGGCGAAGGGAGGTAGGAATACCAGGATAACCAAGCAAAACCACAGGGCAGGAAAGAGGCAAACAGCATAAAATCCTTTCCTACAGTCAGCAACACTCATTTTTACTACTAGGAGGTCTCATTTAGGTATGTTTGGGGAGAAAAGCCCCCCCAATCCTATAAGGGGGGCTTAAAGGGCTGGTGTAGAGTGAGCTTCCAGGTTTGGAGCCCCTGCAGGCTTTGCAGCATAGAAGCTCTTCAGAGTAGCTGTTCCCAGAGCATGGGATCCCACATGTTGCATGGATCCCACTTGGCATGGAGGACCAACACTTGCCCATGGCTTGTGTGAGCTCTTTGCCTGGCACAAATCCCACACAGGCAGGTTTGCTACACAAGACACAAGTGCTTTTATAGCTTGGCAAGCAAAGCATTAGTTTGACTGCCATAGTTCTACTTCCAAGCCAGGTTCAGAGGGGTCTGGGAACTAACTCATGTGTGTGAAGCTATCCCCTACTGGACAGGGCTAAGAGCTGCTGGAATTGATGACAGTAATATGCAAGTGGTGAAAGTGGTTATGAAAACCCATTATGAAACCCAAGTCTTTCACTGCCATGACCAGGCTGGTACTGACAACCAAAACTGTTATGTGCAGCAACAGCTTCATGCCTGAGCTCTGAGAAACTACAAACAGTAATCGAAGCCTCTAGAGATGCTTTCATCACCAGTTTACATACCCCAACAAACATTTTTCCACCTGTTTTTATCTCCTTTCTCTCCCCAACTTCAGCACTTGGCCACCTTCATCATGGACAAGAGTGAGTCCATCACGACAGTGGATGATGCAATCCGGAAACTCATCCTGCTCAACTCCAAAGAGAAGATCTGGACACAGGAGATGCTGCTGCAAGTGAACGACAAGTCCATCCGGCTGCTGGACTGTGAGACACAGGTACCTGTAGCCCTGTGGGACTGGCCCCAGACTGAAGTGTGGGGTGCAGTGAGTGCCTTTCCATTCTGCCTGGGAGAGGGCAAGTTCTAAGGAACACAAACAAGGGTGAATCACTACCAAAATCCTCTCCTAGATTAGAGTCAGCCCTGCAGCATGGGAACAGGATGGTTTTAGCAATGACAAATTAAGGAAGATCAGCCCAGGGATCCCAGGAGTTCCTGCACAGGACCATTCCCTCTCAATTCAGTAGTTCTCCATTGCCTGACACCTTCCCCCTTCTCTTGCAGGAGGAGCTGGAGGACTTTCCCCTGCCAACAGTGCAGCACTGCCAGACAGTGCTCAATCAGATGCGCTATTCCTCCATCCTCCTGCTCGTGTGTCAGGATTCTGAGCAGCACAAACCAGACATCCACTTCTTCAACTGTGACGAGGTGGAGGTAAGCAGAGCCCTCCTGCTTGCTGTGAAACAGAACAAAATACACTTCTTGCTGTCTGCCCTTTCCCCCTTCCTCCAATCCTTCCTAAAGCCAAGCCCTTAAAAACATCCCTGTTTTATCCTTAAGGCGGAGATGGTTCATGAGGACATAGAAAGTGCCCTGGCAGACCACAAGCATGGGAAGAAGATACGGCCACAGACACTCAAGTAAGTGCTGCAGGATACAACTGGGAGCAACAACAATAAACCCGTTTCCAGTGGTTTAGTCACACTCCAGTCTCTTGGAAACGGGATCTGCAACCACTGATGGGTTTGTTCCATGTCATTTTCCTTGCAGGGCAAACCAGGAAAAGATCAAGCAGAGACAATCCATCCTCCCCTCACCTCAAGGACCAGCTCCCATCCCGATCCAGCATGACATGCGAGGCTCAGCGATGAACAGGAACAGAGTGGCACCTCCTTCCCAGCATGATCCAGGTACTGGGAGAACTCAGGAAGTCTGTCCTGGGGATGGGAGACTAATTAACTCAGACAGCCAACCTTCCTGAAGTGGTCTGTGGTGAAAATAAGTGTTGTACCCCCTGGGCATCTTCTGCTCAACAAATAAAAGCTCCCAGAAACTCCTTGTAACAACACCCTTATTTGGGGGATACAGAAATGCCAAAAAAGCAAAAGCCCCTCATAAGCCATCACATGAAATTTGAACCAGGCGTTGGTGATCTTAAAATGTACAGACAAGGCATTTGGTCAGAAAGACAAATTCCTGGCTCTGCTGACTTCACAGAAGCCAAGATTTCACCCTTGAAAATCAACTTGTTTTCATGAATTCCTGTAAAGCCAAGCATGGAAATGCAGATCTGAACTCACCCTTCTTATGTGCTCATCTAAAGTCTGATTCCAAAACCATCCTGACTTCAGCCCATTTGAGTTGGCTTGGAAAAAAACTAGTATTTTCCTTTGAAGAAAGAAGTAACAGAAGTAAGTTCCTAGGAACAGAAACAAGCTCTTTCTCTTACAAAATATCAAAGTGATGAACAAACTGTAAGCATTTTTTACCCCTGCCTATCATACCACCTTATCTTAGCATTCATTTCCAGTTTCAAGGAAAACATGTACTAGGATACTATAACACATCCAAAACACTCATTTGCTGGGATGGATTCTGAAGTCAAGCAACTGCTCTGGCTGCTGAATGGAGAACTTATTTCAGGCCCAGTTCTGCATCATAAAAGGAATATCTCTATTTCTGAGCTGGACCATGAATAAACATCTCTATTCTGATGAAAAGCAGCCACTCTTACCTCTGTCCTTCCAAGGGTGCTCACATCAGCAGAGCTGGGAATTCCTCTAGGCAGGATTTCTGGCTCTGAGTGCACAAAGCCTGGCAGGAGAGCAGATGGCAGGAGGAAAGCCTTGAGTGATGCCTGTTTGCCGAGATTCTTTCTCCATGAAACATCTTCCCCACTTTTCCTACAAAACCTGTCCCAATGGGGCACCTCATCCCCACATTTACAGACGCTCTGGACTTGTCACGGTCCTTTGCTAAAACTGCCTCCCCGGTTCTCCCACTTGGTAGATCCTGCTGTGCTGGCCCTTTCCAAGCCCCTGTCCTGAGCTGACACTGTTTGCTTTGCATGAGGGGCTACCCCAGCGATTGTTCCCACTGGAATATCCCCCCGCACTGGGCATGTGGCTTCTGGAAGCCGGGACATGCCTCGGAGTTGGGTTTTTTGCAGGATGATTGGGATTTAGCACCTGTTACAAACATTATTCCTGAGGTGCCCTCACAACCCAGAACAAACACCCAAGCTCGGAGCTACCATCCCATCGATCCCTGCCTTTCATGGAACCTATTTCCAACCTCTGATAGTAAATCTGTTTTTCTCTCCCTTGTTTGCAGACTATGAACGACGAAGCTCTGGCTCTCACGACCATGAGGAATCCCGTGCCATGTTAGCACAGAAGATTGAAAAGGAAACGGTGGGTGACAGGGACACTGCACAGTCCATAGGCAGGAGCAGAGGCAGGGAGCAAGGGAGAGGGAGCAGAGGCAGGGAGCAGACATTTAATGCATCATCTAGGCCTTTTTTCCAATTGATACCTGCTGTGCATAAAGATAAGGTGGCCAAAAAGCAAGTCTCCATCACCGCCTCAGTGACAATGTCCTCTGACCTGAGGCAGCTCTGCTGATTCCAGCTCTGCTCCTCCCCATCCCACTTGGGTTATTTTCCAGCTGTCCATTCGGAGGGGGTCACTTGTCCCCTTGGTAAGGACAGCACACAGCCAGGCCCAGCAGCTCTGTGCTTCCAAAGGGAAGCACTGAGCTGCACTCCATGCCTGCACTACCCACTCATGTGCATTCTCCTGGGAAGTGCAGCCGGCCCTGGGATTCAGGCTCCCAGCTGTGCACAGTCTAGGCTCGCTTTCACGTTGGTCCCTTGGGTTTCTGTCCTCACAGCAAATCCTGAACTGCACCCTGGATGACATTGAAGTGTTTGTCGCCCGGCTCCAGAAGGCTGCAGAGGCATTCCGACAGCTCAACCAAAGGAAGAAAGGGAAGAAGAACAAGAAGAAAGGGGCCAGCAGGTGCGGTGCAGCAGCCACAACAAACAGGAGCACAGGGGGGGTCATGGATGAAGGGGGGGGGGGGAACACCTCAGCTCCTGGCCCAGCAAGGCCGGATCGATGCCATGGCACAGCCACAGATTCAGGCACACAGGTTTGGGAGGTGCTGCTTCCATGGCACCTCTGGCAGAGCACACGGAGCCTCTGGCACACAGAGGGAGTTTGCCTTTACCTGAACCCCTGATTTTCAGTAGTTCTGGTCTCAACACCCATTTCTGCTGTGCCTTCTGCATGGCAGGCAGATGGAACCTTCCCAAAGGGGGATGCTCTCACTAACGCGTCCTTCTCTGCCCCTTCTCCTGGCAGAGGGAATGCTGACCCTCCGAGCAAGACCCCCGAGCGAGGCCGAGTTCATTGACTGCTTCCAGAAAACCAAACTGGCTTTTAACCTCTTGGTAAGACATGGAGGAGTTTCCTTCCCATGCAGGGACAGGGCTTTTCCCTGTATATCCCAGCAGTGAGTGTTTGGAGTGACACTTGAATGGCAAATACTGACAGTGGACAATAGCGTGTATTCCAGGTTCTTCAGAACTCAGGACAAACACTGTGTCAGGCTTGTGCAGGTTTTCTGGGACAAGCTGTTACACCAAATCTAGAAGCATCAAGTCCAGGATGGGACAGAGCAGCCAGAGGGCCACAGCACCTGGGTCTTTTCAGATCCAGGCCTGGGCAGTCTCTGCTTGACAGTAATTGAAGTCCCCCATTGCCCCAGTATTCCTGGCCCCTCTCTTTCTCCCCTGCAAGACCCTCTGTATTGTGAAGGGGATGGAAAGAAAGAGCATAAAGATGTTCCCAGTGCTACCAGCTCTGCTCAGTGAAACACAAGAGACTAGGAAGCTAATAAGGCAGCAGGAATTCTGTCAGTTGTGACCAAACTTGTCCAGCCAACACATCGTCCAAGCTCCTTCCTGGGCAGTCATTATTAAGGAAACCTCACAGACAGGGTTTGCAGGACACCAAGCTCCAGCCTTTTCTTCTAGAACTGAATATGGATATTTGTGCCTACTCAGGATCAGAAGGAGCAGCTTATCTCCTGGCAAGAGCCCAGGGTTGAGTGTGGAGCAGAGCTGGCACTCCATGGGTGGATCCATGCCACATTCCTCACCACACAGCTGCTAAGTCCCTGGGAAGTGCCCGTTCACTGGGTCACCCTGCTGCCAGCAGTTGTTTCTCACTTCCCACTCCACTTTAATGTTTACTCTCCAGCATTTCAAATGCTTTGCATTTCAGTAGGAGCAGGGAGCCTGTCTCTCATGGCATCAGTGCCAGCAGCCCAGGACAGGAGAAGGATCTTGAATAGAAAAACAAACTGGAGAGGTTTCTCACCACAGCTCCGCTGATTGTTACTGCCAAAAACCCAATTCTTACAGTTAATTAATTCCTAGTGCTTGCTCCTCCATTCTGCCACAGTTCACCTGAAATAAAACTGTATTTGGAGCCTTTCAGTGGCCAGGGCAGCTCCAGGTGCCACAGGAGAGACCTTGGTGGTGATTTTCTCTTGTCAGCAATTGCAAAGGGACCCTCAAAACACCTATCCTGTTGTTTCCATTCATGGAACTAGGGGATTCTCAACCCTGCAAGAGGCAGAAGCAACCATAACCCTGGCCTTTCCTCCCTAGGACTTTCAAAATAAGCCAAGGTTTTGTATGTCTGTTCAAATTACCTTCCAAGGCACTGATTTAACAGAGAGGATACTCCACCCACACAGAAATTCATCAGGAATTAGAAATGGACACAAAATTAAAATTAATTATTCCTACTCCTCCATCCCTTACTCTTCTCATCAGCCAGCAACACTTCCCCATGTGACAGAAAAGAGAAGGAACACTCAAGTTAGGGTTAAACTGTGTTTCTCTTTCCAGGCCAAACTGAGGAAGCACATCCAGAACCCCAGCGCTTCGGAGCTGGTGCATTTCTTATTTGGGCCACTGGAACTGGTAAATCTTATTCCCAGGTCTCACTGGGAACTCCTTTTTTATTTCTACTTCACACTTACAGGCAGACAGATTGTGCAGAAGAGTTAGAAAACTGCTCACGCCTGGCCACAGCTTTCTCAGGAACTTCCAGAAGTGATGATGGTTGTTCCTGGCCTCTGATCCGGTTTGCAGCTTGAAGTAAATACAGGAACCCCAGCAAATCGTCCCATCCAATCAATAAAGCATTACTGTGAACAAAAGGGGCAGTGAGCTGGGGGTCCCACTGGGAATCTGTCTGGTCTCACCTTCAGGCAAACACAGCTCAGTATTTGCACTGAAAATGCTTGGAAGCAGAAATCCCAGCTGGGAAAAGGAGCCAGAAAGGACACAGGAATAGCAAGATACTTTCCATCTTTTGAAGCGTCAGCTTGTGACACTTCACTTGTCTGTAGCAACAGCTCATTTACAGATCAGATCTCACTTTGACTCCAATCTAAAAAAAAATTATGTTCCCCTGAAGTGTCCAGTCTCTTTCAAAGACTTAGGTTGATGTTTCTTGAGGTGACTGAGCTGATCCAAGGATCACCTTTGTCTTTTATTCCTGCTCCTCTGTGTGTCCCTCGATTGACATTTTGACCGTTTCTTGCAAGCTCTCTCCTCTTTGTGTGGTTTGTGTGTGACCCAGATCATCAATAGCTGCGGAGGCCCCGAGCTGGCCCGGTCTGTCCTCAGCCCACTGCTTTCTAAAGATGCCACCGATTTCCTGAGAGGACACCTGACACCCAAAGAGATAAACCTCTGGGATTCCCTGGGGGACACATGGACCAGATCCAGGTGAGGACAGAACTGCCATCTCCCCAGGCTGCCCAGGCAGAGGGCATGCTTGGATGCCCTGATGCTCCTGTTTCTCCTTTGAGGGGATGCTCTGAAAGACACATTCCTGTGAATGTCACCTCATATTCCCACTTTGTCCTAGAGCTGAGTGGCCCCGAGATGCGAACATCCCCACCTACATCCCCAAATTCCGCAACGGCTGGGAACCACCCACAGAGATCTTCCGCGGAGCTCCCTGGGAAATAGATATTGGTCACTTGCAAGAGGAGGTTAGTCCTGTGCCCCTGGGGATCCTCTCTTCCCTCTCCCTCCCCCTTTTCCAGAGAGATGGAGCCGTGGGGGGTGTGGTGGTGTACAAGAAGTAGTTGGATCAAAAGTCAGATGGATCTGGTCACTCCAGTTAAATATGGAAAGCAAATTGTGCGGCTGGAAAAGGGCAGCAATAATCAGCCTCTCCCGACTCATGGCAACGGGACCCTACAATGTCACTGAGCTCCAGGGACACAGGCTTCCCTGAAGAACATCTTGACCAAAAGCTGCCAGGCCATGATTCATCTCCCACTATCCCTCTTCTTTTCTCCAATCAGCTTTCCCCTCTCCTGGTAACACTGACTCCATATCTGCCTTTCCAGCTCTCCTCAGCCAATGGATATCCTTACCGGAACTCCTCACTCAAGCGTGGCCAGACTGCTGAGCAGACACAGCCTGGGGATGCCTTCAAACAGAATACCACTCCACATGGAAATAGGTAATGGATCTGCACCCCGGGAGCTTCAGCTCCTACCTTGGAACCTCATGAACACACAGGGGCACATATGGTGATACTGGGAAGTTTGGGCATCCTGGAGACAACTCCCTGCCACTGTTAATAACCACCAAGAGAAGACAAAGATCAGTGGAGGGATGATTCCTATGAGCACTGCCTGCTGTTTAACCCCCTGCAGCTCTGCAAGGAAAGGAATCCCAGGCGTTTTGCACCACAGGAGACAAAAATATCGACTGACTTCATCAGTCCATCCATAGGCTTTGTTTCCCAACATCAGCCCACCAAAGTGGCCTTAAGGATCAGGTGCCAAAGACGCTGCACTGTGCTTTGGCTCTCCACAAGTGTAGAGATGTTGGAATCATGGAATTACAGAATGGATTGGGTGGGACCGGACCTTAAACATTACCCAGTTCCAACCCCCTGCCAGGGCCAGGGACACCTTCCACTGTCTCAGGTTGCTCCAGGCTCTGTCCAGCCTGGCCTTGAACACTTCCTAGGATGGGGCAGCCATCTTTTCTGAGCAACCTGTGCCAGGGCCTCCCCACCCTCACAGGGAAGAATTTCTTCCCAATATGCATCTAAACCCACCCTCTGGCAGTGGGAAGCCATCCCTCCTTGTCCTGTCACTCCAGCCTCTTCCCCAAAGTCCCTCTCCAGCTCTCTTGGAGCCCCTTAGGCACTGGAAAGGGCTCTAAGAGCTCCCTAGAACTTTCTCTTCTCCAGGTTGAACATTCCCAGCTCTCCCAGTCTGGCTGTGTAATGCTCCAGCCCTTGGAGCACTTCCTGGCCCTTCCTGGCCTGCTCTGGACACCCTTGAGGATCTCTCCATTCATCCCAAAGCCACCACAGGTTGCACAGACAGAAGCTGCCTAGAGGGGGAATCAGCCCTAAGGGAAGGGCACACACAAACCTTGCCCTGTTGGAAATACAGGGCCAGGGAAGAGCACCCCAAGCTCCCAGTGTTGCTGGAAAACATTCCAGCTGAGGAAGGAGCTTTGTTTCACTGGAGACAGCAGCTCCCTTTTTGCTTTAGACACAACCAAAGGCAACCCCACTGATTAGAGGCTGAATAAAACAATATATTCCAGTCCTGCCCACCTCTCCCCCAGGGAACTGACAGGGTGCCGGGTTAGACAACTCTTCTTAATGAAACAGAATTCTGGAAAATGGAGAAAAACCCCTCCCTTTTCTTCAGAAGTCTCAGAAAGTTCACTTCCAAACCCAGAACCAACCAGGCCACTCTTCTGCCTCAGGTTTTTTCCCAAGGGAAAGATGGCTCTTCCACCTTTCAACATTTCAACAGCTTCAATGCTCATTTTCCATCACCAGCTACTCCTTGGTACAAAACCTTCATCAAAGTACTTTTAGTTCAGAGTTTAGAGGCTCCATCTGCTTCCTTGTTTACATGAGCTCACACCTTGAAAATTGTCACATCTCTGAGCGTCACCAAACTCTTCCAGACTTCCACATGAATCCTCTGCCGTGACTTGACACATCACTTTGCAGGGATTTGAGTCAAGTTTTCAACTGACCATCCACTTTTCTGTCACCAGCTCTAGTCTGGGAAAAAAACCCTCAAGCCAGACTGGTTTTCCATGGTTTTCTGTTCTAATCTAAAAGATTTATAAGCTTTATTACAAGAGTTCAAATCCACAGCAAAAGACCTTAAATCCAATTACACCAGCAAAATAATAATTTTTTTCTCATTTATCCTATCACTGGTCCAGGGAGGAACATCAGGTGGTAGAGATGCAGTGTGGAACAGGGAAAGGATAATTTGTCTTCTCCAATTTCAATTTTCTTGGCCTTGTAATTGGATGGGCCTCCACTAAAACTCCAGTTTTTCCCTCCTGCAGGAATTTCGAGGCCCAGGGAGTGGCTGTGCCCAGGAGATTTGCCAAAATCCGCTACGATTTCACAGCGCGAAACGCCAACGAGCTCTCGGTGCTGAAGGATGAAATCCTGGAGGTACGTGACCACTCCTGGGAAAAGGTGTGTCCCCTCCCCTTCCCAGGGGCAGGAGAGAGTCAGGATACCAGCCAGCACCGACTCTGTTTCCCTGGTGGTGTCTGAGCAGTGACACGGAGCTTTGTCAAAGCCAAAGCTGGAACAGGCTGCCTGTGCTGGGCTGTGTCACCTCCGCAGCTCAAACACATCGGTCCCATCCTAACCAGGTGAGGAGGGAGGACAACAACTCCCTGCTGTGCCCGGCTCATCCCCTGCTGGGCCTGTGCTCCTTATTACCACTTCCCCCTCCATGAGGAATTGTTTTCTCTGAAAAACACCTTTTTCATAACCCTTCTCTTCCAGCAGCTGGAGAATGTGGGACATTACTTGGGCTAACACTGATCTGTGACCTGGGAAATGGTTTCTGTGCAAAATGTAGCTTTTAAAAAATTTATTTATTTATTTTAACACAAAAAGACAACAGAAACTGAGTCATTGGGAAAAAAAAGATCTGGAGAAACAAGGACATTACGTAGCAACTATGAGTTCTTCAGCACCCAGAGGTGCTCTCATCTTCACCCTCATGATAAATTCTGACACCTTCCAGGAAAAGTTTCAATCCTGGGTTACATCTGAAAGCAGCAGATCTAATCAGAGCTCCTGGCCTCAGTGATGTCCTTCTGGCAACTTCACCTTCTGGGTGGTCCATCCCACTGTATCCTGGTTGGGTATGCCTGAAATCCCATGTTCCCACTAGCAGATTTATTTTTGTCCCTCTCTCAGGTGTTGGAAGACAATAAGCAATGGTGGAAGTTGCTCAACCGGAGTGGGCAGGCTGGTTACGTTCCATACAATATCCTGGATGTGGTGAAACTGGAAGAGCTTGAACAGGTCTGTAGTCAGGTGGTACCTGACTGGTACCAGCTGCAGGGCACAATCTGCCTCTGGGAATAATCTTGTCATTAGACCTCCCTGGATTTCTTAGGATACTATGAACAAGTCAGGATGAACCCTCAGAAACAGACAAAATCAGGAGATTCCTGAGTCTCCTATGATAAAACTCCAATTTTGCCAAGATTGCATTCTGAAATAAGGCCTGTCCTTCCCATTTGTGCAGCAGCCTCGTGTTTTCCAAATTCTTCCATGTCAAGATTTTTGTTGGGGTTTAAATTAAAGATGGACACTTCCTTCACCCAGTTCAGTTCAGCAGCAGGAACACATCACTCAAGTGGAGGCAGATGGAAATGACAACTAAGTGAGAATTAAGGAAATACTGCAACTTGCACTACAGAAATGTAGAGCTGGAGTGTTCTAAACACCCTAGGGAAGCATGGAATTGCTTTCCTGTTTTGGTATTGCAGAGTTTGGACAAAGCCAAAGAGGGTCCAGGAGGCTTCTGGATAAATCCTTGCTAGTTTAATTGAAACATCAGAAAACTTCCCAGTCTGCTCCAGGCCCTTGACAGTGGTCATGCTTTATATCCCAGCTATGGAGCAAGGAGGCTTTGCCTTGCAATGGGATTGAACATGTTTGGCATGTGTAGGAACTCCCTCATGCAAACTTCAGGCTTTGCTTTGGGTTTTTCATTCCCAGAAATTAACTTCTTCCATGCAGCTCCACCTGAGGTCTCACCAGCCCCACATGAGCACGAGGACAATATGGCAGTTTGTCCCTCAAATGAAAATGAAAAATGGCAGAAAAAAAATTTCTTACTTTCCCCCCCCCCTTTCTAAGCAGTCTAACCAGAGGTACAAAGGAGACCTGAGCCCCAGGGGCTATGGCCCATCCAGTCCAACTCACAAGATGCCTGCCAGCTATGCCGGGGATAAGTGGGGCAGTGAGATGTTATCACGCAACTCTCCACAGGACGCCAAAGAACGTAAGTGTGTGTCCCACTCTGTGTCCCACGCTGGGGTCCCCTGGGTTTGGGTGCTCCGGGGATCAGACCTACCCAAGGGGCTCCCCTGCACCCTTCAGTGATCAGAAACAGAACAGCACCAAGCCTGGAGGCCATTGCAGGTAGGACAAGAGCCAAGAGAGCAGCCCTGGAGCTTGTAACACCTCCCACGCTCTCGGGCAGCCCAGGACAAACAGGGCAATAAGTGATCACCCCATTCCTCTTTCCTCCTTCCTCCTCCCGAGGAGAAGGTTTCCTCTCTCTTCCAAAACATTTAAGTGTGTCTAAGGAACAGCTCGGGTCAATCTCCTTTCTCTCCCTTCCTTTTGCTCATATCCTGCCACACACGCAGTGCCTGCCTAGCTAGTTCCTTTATGTGGTTCCACAGAATTCCCAGCCAAACAGGAGATCCACATCCCTCCTTCATCCTGCACATGTTGTGGGGGTCACAGAGCAGGAGAGAGACCAGGGGCCCCGCTTATCCCACCCTGTCCACTCTTCAAAGGAGGAGTCCTTTTGGGACAATGGAAAGCCCTGCAATACAAGGACACAAACCTGTTCTTAACACCGAGTGATTCTCCACAGTCCTCAGGAGTTTCATGGGGAAAGTGACACTGGATGAAGTGTCACTGGAGTTTTCCCAGAATCACAGGATGGCCTGGGCTGGAAGGGACCTTCAAGCTCATCTCATGAGCGTGTTCCTCACTCCCAGTTTGTGCTTCCTGCCGCTTCTGTTCCGCTGTGGAGCAAAACCTGGAGCTCTGGGATCAGCAAATCACTGACTAGAAGTAGCAGAGAGGACTGAAAAGGTCTCAATCGCAACTCTCCAGTTGTAGATTCTCACAGATCTGTCCTTCCACTCCAGGCAACAGCCAAGGGCTGATGGGAGGAAAATAAATGGCAACACAGGGGCACAGGAAAATGGGAACCACTTTTCTGGGCTGAATTTAAATAAAAATGCTGAGCCACACCCCCATTTTCCTTACAATCTCCCCACAAACACATTTAATGGGATTTTGGACTGAAGATTTGATTTCATTCCCTCCCTGTTTCTACAGAACTTATTCACCAAATGGATGAGCTGAACGACGAGCTGCTAAAGAAGATCACAAACAATAAAATTCAGCCTCCCCACAGGAATTTCAAAGTGGAGAAGCCTCAGCAAGTTTTTGTGCCCCTCACCTTTGAATCCAGCACTGAAGAAGTCAAAGCCTGGCTGGAGGCCAAGGCATTCAGCAAAGAGTAAGATTTGCTCTATTGGCACATGAAATGCTCTCCTTCCCTGGAGAAGGAGCTGGGGAGGCTGCTGGCCCCATCTCACCTGGGACAAGTCACTGGGATTTACCTACAGAGCCTGTGATGTAAATTAGACTTCAGCCCTATTAAATCCAGGCTCTATAGCCAGGATCTTCAGAGCCCAAACTCACTCTGTTTCTTATAAACATTTTCTTGGAGAAAAATAATCCATGAACTAAACCCACGGCCTGAAATGCCACTGGAATCACAGCTGCCACCCTGGCACAGCCCCAGGGCCCTGTGATACCATCCCAGTGCAGCTCCCAGCCTCCCATCTCCCACTCCTCACCTCTGGCACGAGGCCACTGCAGCCCAGCCATCATCTCCCACTTTGTGTCTCCCCAGGACCGTGGAACACCTGGGCATCCTCACCGGAGCCCAGCTCTTCTCCCTCAACAGAGAGGAGCTGAAGAAGGTGTGTGGTGATGAGGGAAACAGAGTGTACAGCAAGATCACGGTGGAGAAAAACCAGCTGGAGGTGAGTGTTTGTCTGGATAATTCCTGCTGCACTGGGGGCTGTACCAGCAGTGTCACACAGCTCATCAAACAGGCCTTCTAAGAAACACAATTGGGAAAAAAAATGCAACCAAACCTACACAAGCAATAAAACACAAGGAAGAATTCTGAAGAGTCTTTCAAGCTAAAAGGGCCCAAATCCATAAGATCCCCCTGTTTCCACTAGTTAATCTGCTTTTTACTGATATCACCTATCCCTCTGAAACTAGCTCTCCTCCCACAGCATTCATTAAATACTGTAATTCATTAAATAATGTAATTCAACTGCAGCTTGAAGTTCCAATCCAAACTTCCTGTTTTGTTTCCATTCCAGAAAAGCAGAGGGGAGTCAGAGCTCCAAGAAATCATGAAGCGCCGCCAGGAAAGGATTGATTCTGCTAATTAAAGTCTCTCTGCTTTATTTCAGCTCTTAGCCCTAAGTAGTGCAGAAAAAAAGGGAATGAAAGCAATGATTCCCGGCCCAGGCCGGAGGCAGCAGAGCTCCCCTTGGGGTCCAGCTGCCATCAGAGTGACAATTCCTTGAACACTGTTGGGAAGGGTTGACAATAAGACCATATCCCACTGGGAAAGGTGTTTTAATTTTGCATGAAGTATTTTTTTTATAACTATATATTTTATACTGAAATTTTCCGTGCATGCGATCAGAGCGGGATTCCCGCGGGGCTGGATGTGCACGAGGGCTGGATTCCAGCAAACAGAGACCCCAGAGCTTTTCTCCAAGGGCTGTCCCTGCTCCCACCCCTCGCTGGCACAGCAGGCCTGGCACACAGCTCAGGAGGGGCCAGCCTCAGGGCCTGGAGCTGCACAGGGAATAGGCTTTGGAGCCCTGCAGTGGTTTGGGTGTAAGGAAAGGACAGTAAAGCTCCTTCTGTTCCACCCCCGTCACGGGCAGGGACGCCTTTCCCAAGCCCAGTTGCTCAAACCCTGTCCAGCCCGGCCTTGGACACTTCCAGGGATGGGGAGTGACGACCCCGCTGGGCACCCAAGGCGGCCCCATTTCCATTTCCTCCTCAGTGCAGGTGTCCCCTGCAGCCCATGAGCACAGGCCGGTGACAACTCCCCGTCCCCCTCCTGTCCCCCTGCGCCCCCTCATTGGACAAGGCTGGAACGGCAGCACACATTCCCAAAGTCTGGCTGCTTCCTTAAACCCACGGAGCAGTCAGTGCTGTCTCTGAACGGCTGAACTGAGCTCTCGGTGCCTAGAAACGAACAGGAGTGACAAACAAAGGGATGTGAACATGGGCACGGCTGAGCTCCACCTGCCCACTGCTGCTGATGCCCAGGCCTGGGCTCAGGGCAGCTGTGCAGCCCTTCCCTGGGCCACGGATCCTGCCCTGGAATGCTGTGGTGCTGCCAAACCCGGCCTCAAACCAGGAGAAGATAAACCCTGACCTTGCTCCCGTCCCAGGCACACCCACAGCCCTTCCCAGGGTGTTGGTCACTCGTCCCCACCTTCACCTTTTCACTGTAAAAAGTCAGCTGAAATGATTCCCAAATAGCTGAAACCCCAAAGCACACTGGGAAAGGCAGGTTTATCTCCAAATAAATGGGCACGAGGAAAAAAAATCTAATTTAGCACAGGCTGTTGCTCTTGACTTCCTGTTTTCCTTCCTAAAGTTATGTGCATTTATATATAACAATCTGTAAATAGGGGGTGAGGAGCATCTCTCTCCCTAGAGGCAGAATTAGTGATTATGCTTCCAAAATTTACTCACAGTTTCAGAACTCAAGCAGGCAGCGCAGTTCCTGTCCACAGCGAGTTTGGCACGTGGCATTTCTGTCTCTGTTTAACTGACAGACCACCCTGATTGCAAAGCAGCGAAGCAAACCCAGCTCCAGAGCTGCCCACAGCCCAGGGACAGTTGGGTTTTCTCTCTCAGCACTGCTGAGTCTTTGCCCAAATTTGAGTCTGTCCTTGCACGTTGAATGGAAAAAGCTTTAACACGGCCTCTGGGGAACTCGTGGCTAAATCTGAGAGCACCGGTGCACCTCAGCCGTGGCTTTATTCCCGAGTGTCTCCGATGGATAATCTGTTTTCTTCATTTGAAAGAGGACACTGCTGGCAGCAGCAGAATTGGGGTGCAGGCAGGGGGGATCCTGGGTTTAGTCACACCCGGCTGGGATCTGAGAAGGGCACTCACCTTGTCAGGGAGGGATGAAGAGGACAATCCTCCTGAGAAGCCCTGGCTCTGAATTAGGTGGAGAAGGGAAGCATGATGGCAAGCACGGGAGGCAAAAAAGTTTCTAAAATGAAAATAAAACCAAATGTTGAGCTAGGAAACACAGCGCCTTCTAGTCCTGGGGTGTAGAGGAAAGCAAATCACAGGGAATCACAGTTACCTGGGGTTTTAACAGGAGTGTACAGGACAGCTCTGTAAAGCTGGGAGCCACAGGAACACTTCCCAAAACAAATCTCTCAGCAGACCTTATTGCAGAGGTCACTTTTACAAGTTTCCATGCGACTGAGCTGTGCATCTGTTCTGTTTGTACTGCCTGCAGACACTGCTATAAAGTACTGTACATTGATGTAACTGAGCGAAGGAGACAATGATATAACCATGCACTGTACAAGAGTTATTAAAATAGTTAAGTTATACTTATAAATCCATCTCCGTCTCTTTCACTGGGTTCTCATAATGGTTTGTCACTGACAGGCTCAGAAACTCAGCAAGATGTCTGAAACCACACGCTTCCTTTTGGGTTTGGGGACTGACATTTAACAGGAAGGGTGTTATGGCCTGGACAGCTGGGTTTTAAACACAGGGGCAAAGCATGACAAGGCTGTACAAAAGCACATTTGGGCCTATCTGGAGGGGGAACGACTGTGGCAGCCATCCTAAGTGGAACAATATAGAAAGAAGGAACAGCATAAACCCCTGACTCAGGGCCTGTTACATGGATTCTCCAATTCCAGCCAAGAGCTATCCTCGGTTTCAGGAGGCAAAAGTTTGTTTTCTCTTTTCCCCATTAATTAAGTTACTCGGTTGAAATAACGGGTAATGCCTTTTGTAGATGTTTAGGTGAGTTAATTTCCAAGTAGGACCACACTAACAAGATCACCTCCTCTACAGGCTAAATAGAGTTTAGGCAAACCTAGAGCCCAAAACAGCTGCCCTGCTGGCTCGGGGGCTCTCTCGGCGGCTGGAGCCGTGCCCGACAGGCCATTTCGAACCTTGCCCCGACGGCAGGGGAGGGAGCACAGAGCGCGGAGCTCCTGCAGCGGGGCAGCACCGGCGGCTCCGAGCCTCCCCTCACGGCCGCCGCCCCTCAGGGCCCGCCCGCCGCCATCTTGCGGCACCGGCGGCGCCCGGGCCCCGCGCGGCCACGAGGGACGGCCGCCTCGGGGGCGGGTCGGGCGCCGCGCCGGCCGTGGGGAAGACGCCCGGGTGGTTCTGGGGATCGGAGATCGCGGGGCCCGGAGGTGCCGGGGCCGGCAGAGCCCCGGACACGCTCTAAGGGGACAATGGCGGCGTCGGGGTCGCCAAGGCGACCGCCCGCCCCGACCCGCGGGAGCGGAGCCGCCGCTCAGAACCGCTCTCCCTCCGCTGCCCCGCCCCGGCTCCTCCCGGCCGCCTCCGCCTCGCGCGCGCGCTCCCGATTGGCCGCTGCCGCCCGGCCGGGCTGCGATTGGCGCGGGAGCGCGCGGGCCGCGGGTGCGCGCGCAGGCCGGTCCCCTCCGGGCACGCACCGTCCCTTATAGGCACGCGAGCCCCCGCAGCCGCGGACATGTCGGTGTCCCCCGTGAAGCGGCAGAAGATGGAGTCGGCGCTGGACCAGCTCAAGCACCACACCACGGTGGTGGCCGACACCGGGGATTTCAACGGTGAGAGGCGGCGCGAGGGGATCCCGTCACCGCAGCTTCTCCCGAGCCCCCTCTCCCGCCCCCTTCACGGAGAGTGGGCGCGCCCGGCCGAAGGGGCGCGCGCTGGGGGGAGCGAACCACCCGGAGGGGGGCGGGGGGAGGCGCTCGGTGGCGGCGCCTTGGTCCCCGTCCCGGGGCAAATCCCGCCCCGGCGGGACATTTTCCAGACCCTCCCGGGAGCTTCTCCCAGTCTGCCCTCGAGGGTGCCCTGACCACCGCGTTCAGCTCTGCGTGCTGTCAGACTCAGGCCAGGCTCTGCTGTGCTGAGGAATTCGGGTTTTCTTCCAGTGACCTGGCTAGATCTGGGACGTGTTTGGGGTTTTTCCAAACTCAGGGTTGGATGGGACTTGGAGCAGCCTGGTCCAGTGGGACTGGAATTGGATGTGCTTCAATATCCCCTCCAACTCAAGCTACCCCAGGATTCCATCACTCTATGACACGCTTAAAAGCTGGTTTGGGGTTGGAGAAAAAGAAGGGAAGTGGTGTTTTTTATTTGTTACAGTGGAGCTGTACATTTATCAATTTCCCTCTTGCATTTCCAGGATGCAGAAAGCAAGAGGGAACTTGAGGGTGAGTCTGTGAGGAATAATCTTGAAAGAATTCAACCTGCTGGATACTGCAGAGACAGTAAAATTCCAAATGGGTTGTTGTATGATCCTGACAATTCCAAGTATACTTCATGGATAAGCCACAAGTGGTTACAGGAAAACACCCAGGAGCACATCCAGGAAAACATCTTGGAATTAATGGATAAAATCATGGTTTATTTTCCTTGTGCAGCACTGCATGTGCTTGATTTTAGGATCCCTAAAACTGTTACTTTCCTGAAAACAGGCAAGTGTGCCTAATTTATAGGCAGAATTTGATATAAAAATATTTGTGGTTATATATATCTAGCGTAGATATTTGTGAGGTAGATACTCTGTAATACATATTATATATATTTTAATAGGTGTGTATAAATATGTATATTTTATATAATATTTTTTATATGTGCACATATATATTTACATCACACGCTCTACCTGTCTGGGAGCCTTGCTGGTGAGCTCCCAACTCATTCCTGAGGAAAACTTCAGCTAAAGTTGCTTGGTTTAACTGTTTTCTCTTTTTCTTAATTATTTTATTTCTTAATTATTTTATTTTATTCTGCTGGAATAACTAATAAAGCCAGCTGTAAATGTCTAATTCCAAGTGGGACTAAGAAACTTTTCTGCACAATCCAGAGTGGCTTTTAAGACATTCATTATTCAGGGATGTGAGGAATAGGATTTTGAACACTCGTGGGCTGTGAGTCTAGCCAGAGGTCCCTCCTAACAGAGCAAAAACCCCATAGCCCAGGGGAGCCAGGGCTTTTGGGGATGGAAAACTTAATGGCAGCAGTTGGCAGCTGTGCCAGTTCAACTGATAAAATAAATCCAAGACTTCCCTACAGGAGTATTTTTGCTGAATATGTGTAAATACAGGCACACCTTTTTACTCTCGAGTGAGTGAGGTTTGGGGTTGTTTTCCTTATAATTTAAATTTCCAGGCTTTAGTTCAGCTCCCCTGGCTGGGCCCGAAGTGCCACAGTAGGGCGAGGGCTGGAGCTGGGAGCAGATTCTATCCCAGCCCAGCCGTGTCCAGGAGCCTCCCTAGGCTGTGGCAGGAGCCTAGGGAAGGGATCAGACATCTGGAACTGCCCAGGCTGCAGGAATGGAGGGGGAACTGACCTGTACAAATTATTCAGGCCCCCACAGAAAACTGCTAGGCTGTGGTTCCAGGCCAGGACTGTCAGCAGTGTGGCATCCTCAGTGCCACATCAGTGGTTAATTTCCTTGGAGCTCTCAGGATCAGGATGAAATGGTGTTCATGTCCCCTGGGAAAGCAGGGAGCAGGATCAGTGCTGTAGCCATGTCTCTTTCCTGCTCTCTGCACCTCCTCCAGGATGCCCTGGCTCACGGCAGTTTAATCTGTGTGGAATACCTTCCTGTGCCTGACTGTGGAGCTGGGACAGTCCCTGAGCATCCCATGGAATCCTGGGGTTATTGCACAGACATGCAGGCCTGAAAGTCCCCTGCAGTGAGAGCTCAGCGCCTGGCCACAGAGGCAATTCCAGCATCTAAAAGAAATAAAAGAAGAAGAAAAAGGTGATTTCTTCTCTTTCAAAGTTATTTCAAGTTCTCAGACCCAAACCAACCTCTGCCCTTGATTTTGGCTGGGTGAATCCTGAGCAGTGGGCACAGGTGCTGTCATTGATGCTGATGGCAGTGATGCTTTCTGGGGAAATCAGCTGCTTCCCAGAGCCCACTGCCTGCCCCATGCCTGATCTGCACAGGAGAAAACCTCTTGCATGAAGGGATTTTGCTCCATCCCATCCCATCTGCCCAGGCTGTTCCATGAGGATGCTGCCAGGCTGGGGCAGCACAGGCAGACGCAGCTCTCAGCTCTCTCTGCTCCAAACACAGCTCTGGGCTCCTTTGCAAACTCCTCTGCCGTGAGCTTTTCTCCAGGAGAACTCAAGGAATGGCTCCTGGCAGGGGGGAGACTCAGTTACCACACAGGGAAATAAAGGATGAATATTTGTCTCATATTCCCCTCAAAAGGTTCATGCTCTGCCCTACAGATTCTTTCTAGATTTTCCCGCAAGATCTGCCTTATCTGTCCATTACTAATTATCTATTTTTTACCTCAAAATATTTGTTCTCTATCTTGGAGAATATCTCAGTTTCTATCCCTAAAATTTTCACTACATGTCTGCATGTGACTCTCTTAGTTTACCTCATGATGTTCATTCTCTCCCTTGGGAATTGCTTCAAGTTCTTCCCCCAAATTGTCCCTTTCTGTCCACTTCTGATTTCCTCATTTTTTACAAGAAAGTATTAATTCCCTACTCTGGAGATTGTCTCCAGTTTTACCGCAAAAATTTTTCCCCTATCTGTTCACTACTGATTGCCTGATTTTAACCTCAAGTACGTTCATTCTCTTCCCTAGAGATTACCTCACATTTTATCCCCAGAACTTTCCCTACCTGTGCACTACTGATTGCCACAGTTTACTTCAAAATATTCACGCTCTCCACTACAGGCCACCTCAAGTTTACTCCTGAAGTTTTTCCTACCTATCCACTACTGATTATCTCAATTTTTACCTCAAATCAGTCATTCTCTATGTACAGATACTGGACAGTAAACCACACCAAGATTTAAAAGTCTGCACCAGGAATAGCAGATAGTTTTCCATGAATAACTGGAGTTCCTTTTTTCTGTCCTCAGCCTGAGACTGCAGGACTGAATCTTTCAAACCAAGAGACAAGAGAGTTGTTATTAACACTTAAACCTCTCAAACACTGTAATTTCTCAGACAGCTGTGCCAGCACTGAGCTACTCCCATATGCCTGCAGTGCTTTGGGGAGGAGCAAGATGACATCCCACTTCTGCCTGCAAAAATTTCAAGGTCATAAAAAGTCATTTCCCTTCTTTCTCTCTGACCCATAACCAAAGCTCTTGGGAGTCCTCTAACCATGGACTCTTCATGGAGGGGATGGCTCAGCTGTGGGAAAAAAAGAGACCAATGAGACCCCTCCTGAAACAGAAATAAATTCCAGCTGCAGCAAATCCCACTGCTACATTTGGAAGCCCTTCAGCAAAACCCTTGGAAAAACAAAAGTGATGCGTGGGGACCTGGAGCTCCAGAGGACTGAGGAGAAGGCGGGCAACAAGCAGCCAGCAAACAGCTTCCACTGCTTCTCACTTCAGCCACTGCAGCAATGACAGCTTCCCTGGAATTTCACATCCCCAATGTGTCCTTCAAGCTCAACAGGTGAACCCACAGGTACTCCAGGACTGATTCCCTTTGGACCTCAAGCTGCACAGACCCTCTGGGAGGAAATGAAATTTAAGGGCTGATGTCAACAACTGTTTTCCCCCTTGCACTCTTCCCACATGTTCTCCTTTCAGGGGGATGCAGGTCCCAGCCCCAGAAAGCAAAACTGCCATTCAATCCAGTACAAAACCTGCCTGAAAAGACCAGGACTCCAGGAGCCAGCAGCCATTTCTTCTGGGTTTTCTGCTTACAGATATTTTAATTCTGCTTTTCAGAGGTGCTCTTCTACCAAGGTAATTCCCATTTTTTAAAAAATCTTGAATAAAGTTTTAAAAAGCTGAGTTTAATGAGTTCATATTTTGATTACTCTTAACTTGGAGTTTTCCAGGGCAGCACTTGCCATGATCCAGCAGGCCAATGAACCCTCTGGTCTACCCCAAGCCTTTACATCCCACTTTCCATAGTCAGTGTTCCCATGAACAGAACACACAACTCACCATGGACATGTTCAAAGTCCAGTTTCATTCCTGGAGTTGACAGACCACACACAGCAACACCAAAAGCAAATTCCAGGTTAGTTTTTCTCCTTCCAACTCCTCCCACTATTTATCCATCTCTCCAATGTTCATTCCTTTGCCCACTGGAGTGTTCACAGCCCCAGGGTTCCCAGTGCTGCCCTGTTCTCTTCCCAGCCCCACGTCCCTCTGGCACTGACAGAGCTGCTGGGAGCTGAAATTCTCCCAGTGACCTCGGTCCCTCTGCCTGGAAAATGTCCCTTCCCGCTCCTGCCCCCAGCTCTCATCTCCTGGAAAAGAGGGGCCGCGTTCTGCTGGGTGCTCCCAGCTCTGGGCAGATCTGCCCTTCAGCAGGGAAAGGCAAAGGTGGCTCCAGTGACTGTGCCAAGAGCAGGTGACAAGGACAGTGGGTCACACCAGCGCCAAGGAACTTCAGGGTCAGGCTCTGCTGTTTGCAGAGAACGACCAGCCAGGAAAGGATGCTGTTCCACTGAAAGGGAACAAACAGGGAGAAGAACTAAAGAGGCTGGGACAGCACAGCCCCCAGACCTGCCCAGTCTCCAGCTGCCACATCGTTCTGTGGCCAGATAGGACCCAAATCCACAGCCAGCCTGTGGGTCTGGGGTTTAAAAGCTACTTTCAGGGCAGCAAAAAGGTCTCTGGCTGGGACAATTCACTGAATTCACTGGTAGATCCTGAAATCTGTTTCCAAGCGCATAAAAACCCAGAGGAAAAGGTGCTGAGCACCGTTAGGAGTTCAAGGTGCTCCTGGCAGAGATTTCCTGAACTGCTGGGAAATGGTCCCAGGTCTGGCTTTGGCTGCTCCCCAACACTCTGCACTCTCCAGAGCAGCCATCCTGCCTGGGAAGGCCAGGAAGAAGGGAAGGGGCATTGGAGCCCCTCTGGGAACCCCCAGCCCCACTGCCAGTGAGCAGTGGCCCTGTCAGTGCCTGCAGCCCTCACCCCAATTTCTGTCATGGGGTGGGTGGCTCCTGATGTAGCACTTGGGGACATGGGATGGGGGTGGCCCTGGCAGTGCTGGGGCAGCAGTTGGACCCGATGGTCCACAGGAACACCTGAACAGGTCCTGGCAGGGCCACAGCATTGCCTCCAGGTCCTGCAGCACAGCTGCTTGTACTTCAGGACTTCTGGTTTTTGGCACAGATCCACTGGAATTTAACCTCATAAAAATAATCTGGTAAGAATTAACATTAACCCAGGAGTTCCAGGGCATCACCTGTGTGTTATCACAGTCCGTTTAACTGGGGTTTGGGGTAGAAAAACTGCTTTGAAGGTGTGATCAAACCTTTGTACAACCTTGTCAGGATTAAGGGCAGCAGACCAGGTATGTCGATAAAAATTACAGAAATTATTTACTTGCATTAATAACAATGACTTAAAGACCTTAATTAATCACTCCTGAGCATAGGAGCTGTAAGTGCTGGTGCAGGGCACCCTGTGTGCAGGAATATTGCAAGGAATGACATTCAGCAACACCAATTACCAGTGTAAAAAATATTTTTGTGATTCATGTCAATTGGCAATGGAATCAGCAAATGCTTATATCTGCTGTGTCGAAAATAGACATAAAGAAAGGTTTTGAAACTTTCTGACCAAATAGCCAAATAAAGCATCGAAATAAAAAAAGTATAGTAAAGAGTAGCAGTACGACTGACGCTTAGAATAAAATACAGAAAGTTGTGGTAAAGCTAAGAGATATTGCAACAAAGCAATTGAATGCTTATGTATTATAAAAAGCTTGATGCACTTGATAAAATCATGTAGCAGACACCAGTGTAAGGCCTCCCTCCAGACGACCACAAGGACAGGAAGCCAACGACCACCTGAAAAGATTATGAAATTGCTGACACCAGCTTATTGATATTTGCTGATTTGGACTAACCAAGCACACTAGAAAATGCTTTGTAGGCTTAAAAACAGTTTATATACTTTACCGAACTTGTAAGTAGTGTGTGCCGTGAGTGGAGCGGTGACTTCCCGGCCACCCAGCGCTGCTTGCTTGCTTGCTTTACAATAAAAAATTTAGAAATAAAATTCGGATTGACTACTGAAATTTTATAACACCAGGACAAACTGTTACTGACCCACAACAACAGCTAGGGGAAAATCTCCATCACTGCCCAGTGCAGCGACCTCGGGGAGTATCTGCCTCAGAGGGGCTCTGCAGACTTGCGGTGACACGGGGCCCTGACTGACACCGCCATGTCCAGAAGAGGTTGGTTGGGTCATTTTCTCGACCATTTTCTCTTTTCATGTCTTCCCGGGGCCGGGGCGATGAACGATCTCCCCGAGGGCCTGACGCAGCAGCCGCTCCCGCTGCTTACCGGGCTGAACGCGGCTGCGCAGCCCCAGCGCCATCACCCCGCGGGCCGGGCCGGGGTTCGG
This sequence comes from Motacilla alba alba, assembly GCF_015832195.1. Lineage (NCBI taxonomy): Eukaryota > Metazoa > Chordata > Aves > Passeriformes > Motacillidae > Motacilla > Motacilla alba. The sequence continues at coordinate 9,987,460 of NC_052020.1, read as the reverse complement.
GGCTCAGGGCTCGGTTCGGCGGGGGCGAGAGGAGCCCCCTCAGAGCCGGGCCCGCGCCGCGCCCGCTCAGGGGACCTCTGCCTCAGCGACCGGGACAGAGGCTGCCCGCCGCCGCCTCCCGCTCGCCCGCGGCGCCTCTGACCAACGCCCCCGTCCCCACCGGGACGTCTTTCTGGGCACGGGCTCCGTTCTCGGCGACATTTTCTCCCTGCTCAAAGTGCATGCGCGAAACTTCGCCATATTGGAAAGGGCACCGTACGCCTAAGCCGCCATCTTAGGTGGGTAACGTGAGTTTTGCCCGAAGTCCGCCATCTTGTGTTCTGGCGGAAGTCACTTCTGTGATCGCCGCCATCTTAGGTGTGGTAATGTGAATTCCTCCCGCAGCCGCCATCTTGTGTGCTGGCAGCAGCCGGGTCCGGGCGGTTCCGCCGCCTCCGGCCCGGGCCGCCCTCTTGGGCGTTGCCGACTTTGATTTGCGGCCACCTCCGCCCTCTTCCGAGCGGCGATTGTTGCTGTCCATCACACACACAGAAGCACGCACACACACACATGCACTCGCATCGCAGTCTCGCACAGCTCGACCGAGCCCCGTCCGGCACCGCCCCGCCCCGCCCCGCCCGCTGTCCCCAGTCCGGGGTCTCTCATGAGTTTCTTGCCCATGTAGCGCAGAAACAACCTCCCATCAACACCATGGTCACGGTTCGTCTCTTCTCTGCATACAAAAGCCTCACTAGTCACAAGCATCACAAAGGCCTTCAGAGCCTGTGAGTCAAGGGCAGTTGTGAAAAAAACCCCTTGCTTTCTGCTGTGATATGTTATGGACTAATTCGTGCCTGTGTAAAATATACATAAATAAGTTGTGCCTGCACGAAAATTCTTAAAGGTTTAAAAAACCCACAAGCCGCAGCAAAGAGGTTGCCTCACAAAAACGCCCAAGCGATGAACACCTGACAAGTATCCATGATCAAGATAGTCAGAGGCATCAAGGATGTGCATCCAATACCACATTCCCCTAACTCGACCACCAGCAGTCACCACTTCCCACAATCGGTTTTGTCCAGCCCAGCACAGAGAAAAGGAAGTTACATGAATATGTACAGCGACGAGAAGAATAGGAGAAACTCTGCCGCAGGCAAAATAAACCTTATAGAGCCCACCCAACAGAGACAGCCTGTGTGGACAGAGGGGATTCCAAGCAGTAGAGTTCGAATCTGTGTTAACCCGGCGCTGATCCTGGGCTCGATGCTGACCCTTGGATTGTGGCTATCAGAGACCGAATCTTGGTCGTGAAATAAAAATATTTTTATTGATTATTGATTTGACTTTATCATTAATTATCTATAGCACTGCTCATTCAGTTTTCTTTTTGACAAATATCTCTGTTATTGATCACATTTCCAATAACAGCAGGCAGCTAATCTATGTTCCTGGCAGGATATTCCTGTCTGTTATAAATAAGAAGCTTGATTAGGCCAATATTCAAGCAGCAATCAATTTATTAATTTATGTGGTAAAGTATGAGCAAAACAGCGCTGGGTACAGTGGGGGAAGTTTTCCCTCCAGCTGCATAACGATGGTTGGGGCGTACAGATATTTATAGGGGTGCACATAAGCTTTTCTCAGCAGTTTCTAGTCCCAATTTTTACGTCACAATTCTATACGCTATTGTGAGTTAGTTTTTCTCAGGATGTACCCCAGAAAGGAGTATTCCCAGATGGTGGGGTCCGACTTCCGAAAGAAGAAAGAGGCCTCCCAGCTGGTGCGGTCCAGACTCCAGATGTGGGCCCACCTTTTAATTGCAAAGACTATAAATCTCGTAACAGTGATGTCCAGCTTCCCTTGGTCGAAGCCATCAATCCTTGGGTTGATGTTCATCTTCCTTTCTCAAGCTGCTTTTTACTGTTTTGCTAAGGTGTTGAGATAAGCATGTTTCCTTTACATATATTCTAAACTTATATTTTCAAAGCTCCTTACTACAAGCAATATTCTAAAATTATACTTCAAAAGGTTATTATTGCAAAGCTGTTTAATGCTTAGCTACGTGCAAAAAGTTCCTGTCCAGCAGCAACATCCTTAAAGCTTTAATTCAGATGCTATAAAAGTTAATTGCAAACAAAGGATAGGTTCAAAGGCCTTCTTCCATGCTTTACTCCCTCAGTTATCTATTAGAATTCATCCTCTAATTGTCCCATGATCAGTTTCCACACATACCACAATCACAAGCACACACGCTGCCTGTGTGTACCTGACAAGAAACACAGCTTTGTATCTCACACTGTCCAAGTCCATGGCAATTTCTTTTTGCAGCCTTTGCAGAGCCTGAATGCAGAGAGGAGCAGGACATCCGTACCCCTGAGACCCTGCGGACGTTGGATTTTATGGAGATCTCAACTCTCAGAGAGGCGAACACGCAGTCCCGGCTCGCTGCAGTTCCCGCAGGAGCACGGGCGGTGCTGCAGGTCAGGCTGTCAGCGTGCGGCGCTGTGCGGGGCTCACCCTCTGCCCCCGTTAATACTCCCGAGCTCTTCCCTCCGCCCTGCCAATGGGGAACAATCCGGTCCCGCTGCGCGGTCGTCCTGCAGCATCGGAAGCCGTGATGACATATTCATGAAATCCTGGAATGTTCCGGGTGGGAAGGGACCTTAAGGCCCATTCCATTCCACCCCCTGCCATGAACAAGCGGGGGTGACTGGAAACAGCCTGGCCTTGTGAGATACAAAGCTGTGTTTCGTGTCAGGTACACACAGGCAGCGTGTGTGCTTGTGATTGTGATATGTATGGAAACTGATCATGGGACAATTAAAGGATGAATTCTAATAGATAACTGAGGGAGTAAAGCATGGAAGAAGGCCTTTGAACCTATCCTTTGTTTGCAATTAACTTTTATAGCATCTGAATTAAAGCTTTAAGGATGTTGCTGCTGGACAGGAACTTTCTGCACGTAGCTAAGCATTAAACAGCTTTGCAATAATAACCTTTTGAAGTATAATTTTAGAATATTGCTTGTAGTAAGGAGCTTTGAAAATATAAGTTTAGAATATATGTAAAGGAAATATGCTTATCTCAACACCTTAGCAAAACAGTAAAAAGCAGCTTGAGAAAGGAAGATGAACATCAACCCAAGGATTGATGGCTTCGACCAAGGAAAGCTGGACATCACTGTTCTGAGATTTATAGTCTTTGCAATTAAAAGGTGGGCCCACATCTGGAGTCTGGACCGCACCAGCTGGAGGACCTCTTTCTTCTTTCGGAAGTCGGACCCCACCATCTGGGAATACTCCTTTCTGGGGTACATCCTGAGAAAAACTAACTCACAATAGCGTATAGAATTGTGACGTAAAAATTTGGACTAGAAACTGCTGAGAAAAGCTTATGTGCACCCCTATAAATATCTGTACGCCCCAACCATCGGTGTGCAGTTGGAGGGAAAACTTCCCCCACTGTACCCAGCGCTGTTTTGCTCATACTTTACCACATAAATTAATAAATTGATTGCTGCTTGAATATTGGCCTAGTCAAGCTTCTTATTTATAACACAGTCACTCCAGGCTCCTGTGTATTACTGCAGCCTGCCAGACTAATTAGTTGTTTCTTGGAATGCTGTAGGAGAGAAGGTAATTGATGGGGCTAAGGATCACATTAACACAGCCATACACTTCTAGGAGCGGCAAACTATGTGTTTTTCACCCAAAAAGTGAGGGGTTTTTGTGACACCAAAGCAGAACGCATCACCAGTTGCATGAAGTGAGCGCTTCAGGAAAAATGACAGGATGAATTCAAGACAGAGAAATAACGTGGAGAATCAGCAAGTTCCAGCGGTTAGCAGAGGGAAAGGGCGAGAAGAAACGTGAGCAGGAACAGGAGTATGCCTTTCAGATGACACTCACTGCGAGCGCATTAATTTTAAAATTACTTATTTTTCCCCGCCGGCTGGCGCTGGTGAGGCGGGAACTACATTTCCCGTGATGCCTCGGGGCAACGGCGCCAATCGGGCGGGGCGGGGCGCGGGGCGTGACCCATGGGGAGGCGGGAGAGGCTTGAATATTAAGGCGGTGGCATTAGCTTGCCATTTCCTTGGTGAAAAGATATTGAGTCGGTCCGGGTATTTCTCGCGGCTGGGAGCTGTGTGCGGTACGCCCGGCCAGGTGGGAGGCGGGTCCGGGAAGGCTTGGCGAAACCTGCAGCGCTCTGGGCTAATGCGGCTTGAGGAGCTGTGAGGTCCGTGAGGGGGTGAAGGTTGAAGTGCTATGGGGTTAGAGGTGTGCGGGGCTGAGGGCTCTAGGGTTCATGGAGGACTGAGGCGGTCTCAGGGCTGAGGTTTGTGGGATCCCTGAGGGTTGCGCGCCTGTGGGGGCAGAGGAGTTGTGAAATCTCTGAGAGGCTCTCGGGTATCAGTGGAGTCGTGGGGGGCTGGGAAGTTCGCGGAACTGATACTTGTCGTGCCCTTGAGAAGCGCTCGGGGAGCCGTGAGGTGTGTAGGGCTTGAGGGGCTGTGGGGGTCTGCGGCATTCCTGTGGGGCTCTGAGTTGTGAGCTGCGCGGGACTGACGGCTGCGGGATTTCTGAGGGGCGCGCAGCTGAGGGCTGTGGGGTGCGCGGGGCTGAGGGGCACAGGGAGATCCGTGAGGGGCTATGGTTCGGGAGGTCTGTGGGGCTGTGGGTGTGTCTGGGGGTCTGCGAGGTGCTGGGTGGGGTTTGAGGTGCTGTGAGGGGAGGTGGCCTGAGGGGCTGGGAGGGGGGGGGGGTCCCTGAGGGGCTGTGAGGTGCGTAGGGCTGTGGGGCGGTGTCTGTGTGGGATCCGTGAGGGCCTTTAGGCTCTGAGGTACTTGGCGCTCGCGGCTGTGGCGCTCTGAGTCGTGTTTTCCTGGCCCGCACGGCGCTGGGGCTGCCCGGACAGCGCGGGGTGCCCGGTCCCGGCGTGGGGCGACGCGTCCCGGGGGAGCAGCAGCGTCGCCTCCCGTCGGTGCGAGCGGGGAGTCCCCGCCGCCCCCGGCAGGGATGGAGGCTCGGCTGTGCCCCCGCCTGCTGCAGCCGCTCGTCGGACTGGTGAAGGACCAGAGGGTCCCGACTAAGCCTGGCTGAGGCTCCCCCCGGCCGGAGCGCAGCCGTCGGACTGTGTGAGGAGGGAAGGGTGGGGGGGGGGGGGTCTCGGGGCAGGGAAAGGAGCAATCACCGGGGGGGGGGGGAGATGGCTTAATCTTAGTGGCTTTTGCTGGTAATATTGCCTGCTTGTGGTTCTTCATTAACAAGATGGGCGCTTTTTTTTCAGATATTTCCGGTAGGGTGGAATTAAACCCCCAAGTCCCCCTAAAAGTTGGGTATCTAAGCAGTGTGTTTTGGCTGCAGAGAAATTCGGGGTGAAAGGGTTTAGGAAATCTGTCTCTGTCAGGTTCCAGGTAAGTACCTAGCCTTACAGGTGTCCATTTCTTTTTAAACGCAGGATTAAATGAGAGGTGGTTATGTTCCAGGAGACAACCACTCCCTCCTGAGCAAGGAGAATGTGCAGCTCCTCAGGCAGGGACGGGAGATGTCCAGCCTGCAGAAACAACTCATTGCAGGACCTTAGAAATCTAGCAGGGTGTTATAGATAATTAATGATAAAGTCAAATCAATAATCAATAAAAATATTTTTATTTCGCGACCAAGATTCGGTCTCTGATAGCCACAATCAAAGGGTCAGCGTCGAGAGTGAGAGTCACCCAGTCATCGGTGCTGGGCGAACACAGATTCAAGCTCTACTGCTTGGAATCCCCTCTGTCCACAAATGCTGTCTCTGTTGGCCGGGCTTTACAGGGTTTACTTTGCCTGGGGCAGGGTTCCTCCTATTGTTCTCGTCGCTGTACATATCCATGTAGTTTCCTTTTCTCTGTGCTGGGCTGGACAAAACCGATTGTGGGAAGTGGTGACTGCTGGTGGTCGAGTTAGGGGAATGTGGTATTGGGATGCACATCCTTGATGCCGCTTGTGATAAACGAGTTCACTGAATTTAAGGATCATATCATTTTCTCTATTATTTTTGCAAGCAAGAATAAGCAAAGACAGCGCTGGGCGGCCCGGAGTTTTGCGCTTGGCTTTGGCTCGCAAACTTCCCATCTCCTAAGTCCACTTTTACAGTCTTATTCTCCGGGTTTAAAGATGACGTGATCCATTTTTCTGCGCTTGCTCGTTCAGTTGCTGGGGGGTCTTTTTCTGCGTTCTGGTGGTCGTGAGACTGAAGGCTTGGTCTTCCTCTTTGTGAATGCCGGGTGAACTTTTCAACCTTTTTAAACTTTTTCCTTATAAGGCATATCCATACAGAATGCTATACGCTTTTTTTGCAAGCTAAGCAGTTTTGCTAGTACCATATACTTTCTACAATCTAAGCAATTCTTGCGAATTTAGGGATTGTTATCACATCTGCTTTTTTTGCTCTCCTTTCATAAGGCATACCTTTACAATGGAATTCCCAAAAGCAGAAACCATATGTTTCTGCACAAGAAGTCTTTAACTGTTTAACTGTTGTTTTATATTGTATAATTATTTAGCTGTTGATTTAATTAATGAACAAACGTATTAGTATTACTACTTATTACACCTCTGACTATCTTGATCATGGATACTTGTCAGGTATTCAGTGCTTGGGCGTCTCTGAACTGTCCCGGGAAAGGGCCCATCTCCAGGCGGAGCCACGTCTTTTTGTTTGCTAATTCGGTTTTCTTCCTCGCTGCCGTCTGTGATTTCACAATTTGTGAGGCAATCTCTTTCCCCTGCTGTGGCTTGTGGTTTTTAAATCTTTAGGAATTTTCGTATAGGCACAACTTAGTTCATGTATGTTTTACAAAGGCACGAATTATTCCTTAACATATATCACACAGAGTAAGGTGGCTCAAAATGGATGGAGAAAAGAGAGGAAGGTGTGTGGCAGTTGATGACTTCTAAACACTGTAACACAGGATGTGTCTTTCCCCCATGCCTGTGGTTTGTGTCTATTGTAAATACAGATTTAATAAGAGAATCGTGAAATTGTTTGGGTTGGGGGGAACATTAGAGATGATCCAGTTTCACCTTCCACTGGCCCAGGTTGCTCCAAGCCCCGTGCAACCTGGCCTTGGTCACTCCCAAGGATGGATCAGCCACAGCTTCTGAAGGCAACCTGTGCCAGGGCATCCTCATGCATCAGCATCCTCGCAGGGAAGGATTTGTTCCCAGTATCTCATCCAAAGCCACCCTCCTGTGGCTTAAGGCCATTCCCCCCTGTGCTGTCACTGCCTGTCCTTGTGAGTGGCTGCTCTCCTAGAGAGTCCCTGGCCATGTGCCCTCTGTTGGAGTTTAGCAGGCTGATATTGCAGGAGTCAGGTTCCAAACCTCTGTGGAGTTGTGAAATCAAGAGAAGGAAATTGTTGCTGAGCAGCAGAATTGGCAGAGGTGGCCTGCTGAAATGTTTGGAGGGCAGCAAAGGAATGTAAGAGGCACAAGATGAGGGAGGGGGAGAGAAGGCAGGCATTAGTTCAATCTGTAAGGCAGAAGCGTAGGAGTTGAATTCTTTTGGCAACTGGAAGCTGAAGGAAGAGCTTGTTGGCTGTCTTGTGCAAAGAAGGCCCGTGCAGCGTTCTGCAAGTCTTGTTTTGAAGCGCTTGTGAGGAAAAGAGAAGAGCGCAGATCAAAAGCCTTTGAGTGCAGTATCAATGGAATATTTATCCTGGCAATAGGATGACAGGGAGTAGCTTCCAGTGGCTTAAACGAGACATCAAAAGGAGCATCTGTGCTACAGGTGTTTAGGCTGTGGTAGAGAAGTGATGGAAGAGCTTGTGTGAAGGGAACGGATGCTGTGAGGTGAGGTTTGTTTCAGAGGTGCTCGGATAAGCCCCAGTGCCGCCGTGTTCTTTGTAGCGGAGAGAAGAGGAGCAGAAAGCGGCGAGGCGGATGCCTGGATGTCCCAGGGTGGCTCCATGGTGCTTGTGTCCCCATGGTCTGTTCTGTTGGCCACGTGCTGGAGCACAGGCTTTTCCAGACCGTGCTGGAATGATGATGTAGAAGCCGAGCTTTCCTTGAAAGCCTTCAGGTACACGGTACGGCAAGAGGCAGTGCTCAGAATTCCATCCTTACAGCTGCCAGGACTGGGCCATTGGAATATCTGGCCTGTGTTGTCCAGTGAGAGAAGCAGTTGGTTAGGGAATCTCCTCCCTGGCTTCTGCCCTCCTCCCCTACCCTTACGGTGCCAGTGATGACGTGGTGCAAAATCAAATGTCCTTGGAGAAGTAACAGGCAGGAGATAACAGAATTCTAGCAATGTGTCAGTGAGGGCCTGTTCCCTGTGGGGAAGTACTGGAAGTTACACTGAGGCATTTAACAGTCTGCACAACTCCAAATACATGAAGAATACGTGTGAGCTAAAAACTTCAGGCATTGAGATAATGAAAGTATTTTCATCTTCTCGTTATGGACATTGTTATAAGTGGAGCTTGGCAAGAAAAACTCGAATGAGGGAGGGAGGGATGCAACCAGGCTAAAATTTAGGGGAACTGCAGGAACATTCTTTTCAGGTAGAAAGCAGTTTGGTTAAATACAAGAAAGAAAACCCACGCTTAAAGTTTAAGAGTTTAATAAATGATTAGAAAGGATAAAGCATAAAGCAAAAGATACAGTGCCTGACAAAGCCAGTACCCACCCCCTTCTTAAACTCAGGGTCCTTTATAGTGTTGCAGTTGCATTTCTTCCTCAGTTTGTGTAGTAGATTTGTTTTGGGCTCCTTGACTGCACTTCTTACTTCAGGTTTCCGTTTGTTTGCACAATTCAGTAACTACAGACTTCAGCAGTCTACGGTGTTCTTCTGAAAGTCTGGTGATGGCACTTGGAGCTTGGTGCTTCTTTTGTGGTTTTCGTTTCTCTACTTTATGCTATTTTACATGTGTATTTTGCAGAAGCAAGCACAGCTTAAAATACATCCTGTGAAAGTCTTGCTTCTCCATGTGCATTGCCCATAAGCTATTACTAATTTTTCCACAGTTAAAAACCGTTTAAAACGTACAATAATTATTTGCAAGGAGTTGCAATCCTATAATTAAAACATATAAATAGTAGTGAGAGCCAACATAGCCATTTATAACATTAAATTAATGGAAAAGTTCAGTAAATCACAGGCTTAATATAGCTGAGAAGAATGAGGAAGAATTAGTGATATAAAATTATTTTACTTATCTCTTTGTGCTGTTTAAAACATTCACTCTGGTCTCTGAATGCTTTGATATTTCTTTTAATGTCTGCCCTTAGAATAGTCTCTGCTCCCCTCTTAATGAAATTTCTTAGATTTAATTAAACAACAGATCCTGTTTCTGGCAGAAGAGGCAAGGATGTTTAGTTCCACTCCACTGAAGGGCAGTGCAAGAATAACCTTTGGTGAATGCTCTGACATAGTAAAACCTGCCATGGGGTTTCTTTTACTGCTGGTTTCAAGATGCCTCAGGAAGCAGTCTGGGAAATGATGGAAAAGGAGTGAGTATTCCCACCATTTGACTAATTTTGTTCTGAAGAGTCTCAGGGATTGAAACAGGCAGATGAGAGCAGTGCGTTGTCAGACTACATTCCACCTCTTCTCTTTACTGATGGACCTCTGTGGGGGGAGAGCTGAGCAGCAGAGCAAAAAGCAGTACACAGTTGACGAATGGTGTGGACATCTTGCACCTGGTGGGCCCGAAGCCCTGGGAACAGCAAACAGAAATGTAAAACAGAAACCAGAAATAATGTTGTGCTTTGTCTAAATCAAATCATGCAAGACTGTGGTTAAGCAATGTTACCAGGAAACGTAAATGTTGTGGTTATCGCTTTGGCAGTGGAAAAAGTCTAAAGAAGCTGTAAGAGTACCTAAACTGAGCTGTAGAAACAATAAATTGGCTTCTTGCTTGCACCAAGCAGAGCCCCTCTTTCAGTCGCTGTCAGAGCTCGGAAACTGTTGAGGAGTTTTTGTGGTGCTGCAATGGTCTCTAATGGGAAAATGGAGAAAAAACCAAACTCCAAGTCTGGACGCTGTTGGTGGGCAGGATAATGAATATTATAGAATTGGGACAATCTTGGCTGTAAAATCACAACTGTGTGTGATAAATGGGTATGATTTGTGCTACCTAAATTGTAACTATATCAATATTTTAGAAAATAGTTGTTATAAAGTATGTAGGATTGAGATAAGCAAGATCCCAAAACAGAGTTGGCCTTGGCATGAATGAAGTCCTTTGTTACATGTGAAAAACAGGATACAGGATGGAGTATTGGGATAAGCAAGATCCCAAAACAGAGCCAAGTTGAGATGATTCCAGGTAATGAATCCAAGTTGTGGTTTTATCTCTGAAATAATAAGGCTTGTTTGGAACATAATGCTTACTGACATAACACAAAGCTTAGTGAGCACGTGCAACCTGTAAAGGTTCTTCAGAGGACAGTGAGGAAGACAGGGAGCCTTCCTCTGAAAAGACCATCAAAAAGCCAGGAGACCCCCTAACAACAATGGAGCATGCTCTATGCAGTATAGTGACATAAATTTCAAGAATTGAAAATAGGAGGAGATTTATGAAAAAAATATTGATGAATATGTATTAGCATACAGTATGTAAGTGTAGCTTGGATTACTTTGTTTTGTACGTGAGTCAGGGTGAGAAGCCCTCCCCATAGCCCGGTCAGATTTGCTTCTGCTTTGTATGAACCTTGGTCATAATTAATTAATCACTGCCACATTTTTGGTATGCTTGATTATATTTCATGTACTTTATTGTATTCATCTATGTGGGGTTTCACCCCCGGATTGGGATGACCCCGAAAGATGGAAAAGTCCCTCCTCCAACCCGTGCCTTCGAAGAAAGACTCAGTAGTCTTCTGTTGTCTGTTCTCAAAGTTGTTTATTGTTGGTTATCTACAAGATTCTTCTCCCTGAACTGCTGTGGCCTGTTCAGCAGCTCAGACAAAGGCACTCTCTGCCCTCCCAGGGGCTGGTGCCATCTTTTATATCATATATTACGTACTACATGTTTATACTTTTTCTCCAATACCTACTATCTATATTGAATGGTGACTTTCTACTCTAGACCAATCTGTGAGTGCCAACATCACCAAAGACATGGAGGCTAGGAAGGAGAAAGAAAGAGGACAGGGCACACCCAAGTCCCTCCATCTTAGATCTCCTGACCCCCATGTACAAAACTTGGACCCCTGCGTACAAGGCTTAAAACCCCCCTGTACAGCACTCAAAAATCCTTCCTTTCACTTTGTGATTATCTCTACTATGCTATCTAACTTGTGTGTGTGGCTTGTAATTCTTCATACAGAGTTAGTAACTTGCTCCACGGGCTAAGATCAAAACCCCCACATGTGTCTTTGGCTGCATGCCAGGGTCTCAGAGCCCCCTGCCAGCGGCTCTGGCCATCCAGGACACCCAGAGGAGAGTCCTGGGTTCCGACACATCTATATAAAATTGCAGTTCATTTAAAATTGCTGCTAAATTAAATTTTCTTGTTTATTAATTAGACATAGATGTTATAGCTAATTAATGATAAAGTCAAATCAATAATCAATAAAAATATTTTGATTTCGCGACCAAGATTCGGTCTCTGATAGCCACAATCAAAGGGTCAGCGTCGAGAGTGAGAGTCACCCAGTCATCGGTGCTGGGCGAACACAGATTCGAGCTCTACCCTTGGAATCCCCTCTGTTCACACAAGGCTGTCTCTGTTGGCCGGGCTTTACAGGGTTTACTTTGCCTGGGGCAGGGTTCCTCCTATTGTTCTCGTCGCTGTACATATCCATGTAGTTTCCTTTTCTCTGTGCTGGGCTGGACAAAACCGATTGTGGGAAGTGGTGACTGCTGGTGGTCGAGTTAGGGGAATGTGGTATTGGGATGCACATCCTTGATGCCTCTGATTGTTTTGCTCACGGATACTTGTCAGGTATTCATCTTGCTCTGAACTGTCCCAGGAAAGGGCCCATCTCCAGGCGGAGCCACTTCTTTTTGTTTGCTAATTCGGTTTTCTTCCTCGCTGCCGTCTGTGATTTCACAATTTGCGTGGCAATCTCTTTCCCCTGCTGCGGATTGTGGTTTTAAATCTTTAGGAATTTTCGTATAGGCACAACTTAGTTCATGTATATTTTACAGAAGCACGAATTATTCCAGAACGTATAACACATACAGAACTTCATTCATAACTCTGTTAAGGGATTTTTGTGGCGTTGCAATGGCTTCTGATGGGAAAAATGAGAAAAAAACCAAACTCGAAGTCTGGAGGCTGATGGTGGACAGGAGAATAAATATTACCATACAATTGGAACAATCTTGGCTGTAAAACGAGAAGTGTAGCAAAGAAGGAATAAACCGAGATCTGTGAAAAGCAAGGAATAGCCAGTCTGACCAGGATAACGTGTATATATATCCCTCAATATATATAAACACTCCCTCAGAATAAGAGGAGCTGGGGCTGGTGAGGACGTGCAGGAGAAGCCTTTCAGGTGCCAGTGTTCAGCTGGGGGGCTGTGACTGTGTCAGAAGGGAATTCATTCTGGAAAAGTCTCCATCAAGTTGAATTTTCTGTGTAAGGAAACGAACAAATGAGCAGATGAGGGGAAGGGAGATGCAGAATGCAGGGGGATGTGGAGCCTGAAAGCAATGCCTGTGTTGTTCACGTTGCCTTTCCTTCCCCAGCGTCCGCGCAGCGCTGTGAGCTCCGGCCTGGAAGTGCCCCCCCCAGTGCCCAGCTTCACCCCCTACGTGGACGAGTCAGCTCAGCCACAATTGATGTGAGTCTGGAGTTTGAGATGGGGGATTGCATTTGGAATTCTCAAAGCTGCTTCCTGAAGCTGGGGCTTGTTTTGCCAAGTCCTTAAGCTTCTCGAGCGGGAAGAATGTAAGGATCTGTCAGGCTGGAAGCAATCAGTGCTGCAGCTTGGAGAGAGAGGCTTCAGCAGAGGTTGCATAAGGACATGGGGAGTGTAGAGTGCTGCTCGTGCTGTGGGGGCCTATATCATATTCATAGATGCTAATGAGTTGAATGGCTTAGCTCAGTGTGTTTACACAAAACCAGAAGCTCTGTGTCTTAGGGTGCTGTTTGCTGTGAAAGGGCCCCGAATGGAGGCAGACTTGTGGCTGTTTTTTTCCTGTCTTGGGAACTCTGTGCTCAGCATATCTGGAGTTTATTGTGAAATAAGCTATCAGCGTTGCCATGCCAACAGTGTTGCTTAGGTGGTGGAGGAGTGAGTGTGCTGCTCGTCCAGTGCTCCCTGAAATGCTGATAAATCCCAGGAGATGGGGTGGTTTAGTTAGAGCAGAGGAAAACACATTGTTTTGCAAGGCTGCTCTACCTCTCTGTGGCTAGTGATGGCCAGGGAATAGACAGGCTCCTTCTGAGAGAGGTGTGGAAAAGACTGCTTGGTAGTCTTATTCAGACAGTTCCCAGAGGTCTGAATTGCATGGGACTGTTATAGATAAATAGCCAAATTATGCCAAATCAAATAACTTGCGAGAGGAAATTATGGGGCAGCAAAAATATAATTTATTTCGCGAATCAGATCATTAAGTTTGTCAGGCACGAATCAAAGGCACAGGGCTGAGCCCGGGTCTCGACTCTGGGTGAATGCAGCTCTGACCCCCTGGCGCATCAGAACTGGTGAGTTCCCAAAGTCCGTTCAAGTGAGTCCAGGTTTTATACTCTTTTTCTTGCCCGGAGCTACTTTTCCTTTTTCCTTTTCTTTGTTGACGAATATTCTGATGGTCCTCCGGTGTTGGAGAATCCTATCAGATGGGTGAACAGTGCAGAATCCGGGGAGTCTCTAGAGTTTTCATGTGGTTCCCTTGTTCTCTGTCTGGTGGTCGTAGACTTTTGTCTCTGGCTTGGACAATGCTGCCTCGGAATACACATGACGCGTCCGGGAACACATACATGTAAAAAGAAGGCTACGGGAATCCCCTTTTTACATGTTAGTTATGTTATGGGAACTCGTTATTCACACAAGACAGCTTACTGGAATTACATTGTCTCTGGTTATCTAGGATCACTAAGAGCTGGCGATGGCTCGGGTGTTCTGAGATCCACTTAGAATTTCTATAGAAGTCCCCCTTTATTGCCGTGGTCTTCAGGGCAGTCAGGACTTGGTGAAGCGAATGAAAGATCTTGACTCCATTTCAGAAGGCTGGTTTATTATATTATGATATAGATTACATTAAAAAAGACCACACTGTAACTATGCTACAAAGAACAGAGAGAAAGATTCATCAGAAGGCGAGACAGGAATAGAAAGGAGTGAATACAAAGTTCTGTGACTCCCAGAGAGTCGGAGAGCTGCTGCCCTCTTGATTGGTCAGCAAGTAGAAACATCCCACACTGACCAATCGAGGAAGCACCTGCTGCATTCCACAGCAGCAGATAACAAACTGTTTACACTTGAAGCTGAGGCCCTTCAGCTACTCAGGACAAGAAAATCCTAGCAAAGGGATTTTCATAAAATGTCATACCTACACCCCTTTACTTGCAAATTAAAGTTTCTATTCAATGGGCACCTGTGGAAGTTAGAAGCTGATGAAGAAACCGATGTCTCAATTCCTGTGTAGGATTTTTAGGATTCCCTAAAAATCCTACACAGGATTAGTTGCCCTTCTGTGTTAAACCCCGAAGCATGATTTTAACTCATATATATGTTTTATATATATGTTTGTCTACCGTTATAATTTATTTGAGCACGGATTTTAATATACCTATAACAGAACCAAGGAATGCTGAGAGGTGGTGAGCAGCAGGGATTGCGTGTGGACTGCAGAATGGCTCTGCCCGTGGCTGTGCCGTGGTTAACTGACAAATATGTAAAATCTGCATTCCTGTTTACACTGTAAGGCTGGTTCTTTCTCCTGAAGGTCAGTGATGCCACATCACAGGGTAAATCTCTTGGCCCACTGGTCTGTGGGATGAAGGTTTGTTACTTAGCGAGGCAGCAGCTTTCACAGCAGGGAGAGGGGCGGAGTGGGAAGAACTGAGCACCAGGCTAAGCCAGCTCTAAGGGACTGAGGCAGAGACTTGGTCTGCATGTTAAGATTATGTAGTTGAAATCTTATAAGTTCATTTTATTTTCCTGTTGTTGAATCAATTTCCTCATGGTACAATGGACAGCTGCTAGGAACAGTAGTTTTAAGACTGGTTATTGCTCTTTTAAGTAATGTTGGATATGCTGTTTTGGAAGAGCTGTGGATATTGTGATAAACAGGTGTGATTCGTGCTGACAAAATTGAAACAATAATCAATATTGATACAGTAATTAATATTTGGAAATAATAAAACAGTTAAAAGGTAAATGCCAAAAAAAGGAAGGGGAAGGAGGAATCCCCCCTTTCTCCTGCAGATGTTCAGAACAGGAAGAAGCAAGAGGTAACTATTACTAAATTTATCTGGAAGAAAGGAAAATTTGGTGGGAAACCAGGAGAATGTTAATTATGAGATTTATTGCTTTAACATTGGAACATAATATTGGCTTATATTATGTTAGCTTTGGCTTATACTATATCAGCTTGGTGCACAAGTGTAATCCTAAAAGTAAAATCAAGGACGCTAACGAAGACCCTAGGCCTTCTTCAGCCGACCCCCAAAGTTTGGTGCCACCACCTAAAAGGATGGTGGAGCATGCGGGATAAAGGTGATGATGAGGGTGGAGATACAAGTGTGATGAATTGAAAATGGGAGGAGATGGTGATGAAATGCAGTGTAAAAGGGGAATTGTGGCTTGGCAAGCTTGTACGTGAGAGGGCCTTGCTCTCCGTACCCCGCGCGCAGCCTGCGCAATTATTTTTTTGTTTGCTTATGTGCTATTATAAGAACCAAATTATCCCTTATTTTAATCAAATTATATTGTCAATATTTTGAGTGTATTCAATTTTATATATGTTACGCTACTTAATTAAAATTGCTGCTACATTTAATTTTGTTTGGTTTTTTTTTTTTGAATGGGATAATTGGGCAAACATAACAATATGATAGAGCCTCTTGGTTTTTCTTTACAGATGTGCATCTGCTTTCCCCACAGGCTGCTGTTCTGTTTTCCTCTCTATTTGATGAATCCTCTACTTTGACAAAGGTAGAATTGTTTAAGACCTGGATTTCAGAGGGAAGGGAAGTGGAAGCATCAAAGCTGTTGCTGAAGCAGCTGAAATAACTGTCAAGTGCATGGATGGATGAGGGGTGTGTGTGTGTTTTGTTTTGTTTATACTGGTATTTTTTATTTAATTACTCAGAATCCATGATGAGGAAATAGTCTTCTGTTCTTCATCTTCAACCTAGAACTATTTAAGCTGTTCTCCTTTATTCTGGAGAGCTGTAGTGTACTACTGATCTCTTGCTTACTGCTAGTTGTGTGGTAGAAATTGGTTGATTGGAATGATCAATGGACTTAAACTCTTGAGAGGAACTTGCTGGAGATGGGCAGCTGCTCTAATAAATGTGAAACTGACTGTAACTTCCTCTCAGTTGTTCAGCAGATCGTGCCCATCAGAAAAGGGCCCGTCAGCCTCTCGCTGTTCGTAATCCTGTGGATTCTCTGAGCGCCAAGGAAAGCGCGGCAGCAGCAGGAGCAGGAGCCTGTGTAAGGAAACGCTTCAGCCCGTGGCAGATTTCGTGCCCAGGAGACACCAAGGCAGCCTGTGCTGCTGTCAGCCTGAGTCAGCTTGGCTGGACCGGCATCACGTGCCAAAGAGGAGGATTCTAACCTGCTGCCTGGCATGGCAGTAATTGAACAGGGGGGTGGTGAGATTGTCCTGGAAATAGCATGTGGTGGCTGTGGCTGCCTTGTCCCAGGAAGTGTTCCAGGCCAGGCTGGCTGGGGCTTGGAGCAGCTTGCGCTTGTGGAAGGTGTCCCTGCCCATGGCGAGGTGGTGGAAGTCAAGGTCTTTAGGGTTCCTTCCGACCTGGGCCATTCTGGGATTCTGTGATAAGTAGAATTCATGAAGGCTGAATGTCCTCTTCATGTTGGAAGGTGGTGGAGTGGAGGAAAGAGAAGAGAAGTGTTCGGCTTTTAAATAAAAGAAGGGTTTGTCATAAAATCTGCAGGCTTTCACTGTCTTTTCTGGTTTTTTTTCCCAGGATGAGCTGAATGGAATTGAACGTTTGAGTGAGGATGCAATTGTGAGCGGCTCCTACAAGAACAAGAGCCTTTGTGCCAACCCAGAGGACACGTGTGACTTTAACAGGGCTGCCCACCTGGCCTCAACGCCCTTTCACGGGGTGCTAGCTCAGAGAGTCCCAGCTCCTGCTTTCTCTCAGAGTGAACTGAAGGACGATAGCCCAGAATCCAAGAGTGCACCTCTGAATCAGGAGACACCGGTGGGTGAAGAGGCATACAACAGTGTAGCGTGGAGAGCTGCAAAGGTCGAGACTTGACATTAAGAAGGTGAGCCACTGGGGACGATGGGATCTCAATTGTCAACCAGAGAAAAAGCCAAAGTGTCAGCAGAAGAAAAAGCTATAGTGTATATATGGACTGTTATGTTGGGCCAACGAGGGATCAAGTGCGATAAAAAGGCTCTGCGTACTTTATTGCAGTGGTGTAGGCAGCATGGGGTAGTTGCCACCGAAGAAGCTGCTTTTATTGTTAAAAACTTGGAACAGGCTGGTGAATTGATTTTTGAGTCAGCCTCTCGAGGCGATGAGACTGCTAAAAATATCATGACTACCTGGAGGCTTGTGCTGGATACCTTGAAACGGCTGAAACCTGAGCAAAATGCAAAAACAGCAGCTGAGGCACCAGAGGCAGCACCTGCCAAGACACCCAGTGGTAGTGGAGCTCAAGAGGCAGCGACTGGGGGAGCAGGTGCCGCATCGAGTTCACAGCTGGAAAGGACGGGGGAAAAACTAGAAGGGAAGCGGGTTTCATCCACGCCTCCCATCCCTGCGACTCCGCCCGTGCCGCCCGCCCCGCATGCCACCCCCCCGGTTACCACAAAGCCAGTGTCTCCTGCAACTCCGCCCGTGCCACCTGCCCCGCGTCCTGCATCCTCAGTTACCACAAAGCCAGTGAGTCCTGCAACTCCGCCCGTGCCGCCTGCCCCGCGTCCTGCATCCCCAGTTACGACAAAGCCATTGTCTCCTCCTCTGCCTACGGATGACCAGAGAGATGATAAACTTCTGTTGACGACCCCTCCAGTGCTTGATAGGCCTGAACACAACCTCGGCATGGAAGTAGGAGCCAGGAGCCGAGTGGCTCTCGGCGCTGAGAGTTCCAGCAGGGAGTTGCCAGCACCTGGTGTGGCGCGACGCTGCATCCCATCGTGTCCACAGCCAAAGCCTGAGAGGCCCAAGGAACCCTGTCTGTCAGTAGATTTGTGGACTCCTAAGAGGGGAGGCCCAAGTTGTCGCCCCGCTGCTGGCCCTCAGGAGGGTGTTTTGGCCATGCAACCAGTATCAACTACTATCTCAGGATACGATCCGGTTAGATCTTGGCAACTTTGTAAATTAATGGCACTTGCTGATGGGGATCTTGAAATGGCTGAATGTATTTCTGTAGCAATGCCCCAGCTGTTCTTGGGTGGCCAACAGCCTGTGAGTGGCAGGACTGGGGCTACTATCTCAGCATACGATCCGGTTAGCTTTTGGCAACTTATGAAATTAAAGGCACGTGCTAGTAAGGATCTCAAAATGGCTGAACGAATTTCTGTACCTATGGTCCCGCTGTCCTTGGGTGACCAAGAGCTGCAAGACAATGGGACCGCGTCCTATATCCCTATAGTCTTTAAAATTCTCTTCCAGTTACGCCAACTAGCCACCCGACATGGACTGGGGTCTCCGGTCGTAACAAGGATGTTACGGGTTCTAGCTGAATGTGCGATGACACCCTTTGATATCAAGCAGATAGCGGGGTTGCTCTGTACCCCAGTTGAGTACGAGGTGTTTGAGTCCACCTGGCAGCGATATGCGGAAGAGCAAGGGCTGCATAATCTAGCGGTGGCACAGGAAGATCCACGCTCTGGGGCAGGGGTCCCTCAACTTCTGGGATTGCCTCCCATAAATAACCCCCAGTCGCAAGCACGCCTAAATCCTTTGATATTGGCACAGGCAAGAGATTTAGGAATCAAGGCCCTGATGGAAGTTGGAAAGATGTCACTGGCAACGCCAACTGAGAGTTTTGCAAAAATTAAACAGGGCCCCAAAGAGCCTTATGAGCAATTTATAGAACGATTAAAAGATGCACTGGATAAGCAAATAGAAAATGACAATGCAAAAAAACTGTTGATGTTGTTATTGGCACAAAGCAATGCAAATGAAGACTGCAGGAAAGCTATAGACCTATTACCAAGAGAAAATCCATCCTTAGATGAAATGATTCAAGC
The DNA here is from genome assembly GCF_015832195.1 of Motacilla alba alba. Classification (NCBI taxonomy): domain Eukaryota; kingdom Metazoa; phylum Chordata; class Aves; order Passeriformes; family Motacillidae; genus Motacilla; species Motacilla alba. The sequence goes on along the minus strand of NC_052020.1, from coordinate 9,968,146 downwards.
GTGTGCTGAAGTTGGAACTCCATCTTATTTGTTAGCTGATTCCTTGGCAGCTGCTCTAAGGTCGTGGCAATGCTATGGATGCGGGCAACTAGGCCACATAAAAGCATATTGTCCCTATAGGTACAACTCACTGGGGACACGGCAGCAATGGAGAGCTGTGCCTGTAGTGGGAAACTGTTACCGATGCGGAAAACCCGGGCATTTTGCCAAGCAATGCTGGTCTAAATTCCACGCTAACGGACGACCTCTTAGTGGACCAGGAAACAGGAACGCCAAGGGGCGGTGCTTGCAGACACGAGGGCCTTCCTGCCCTCCAGTGCAGGCCTAAGTGACTGGCTCACAGGGAAAACAAGAGGATCAGCTGGCCTGGATGTTTCTATCGCTGGCATTATAACTTACAGACTCATTAAAGGTATATAAAATCCCCCTTGAGGCCCATAGGCCTGTTGGGAAGGATTAAGTACATTACTATTAGGATGATCAAGAGCCATGTTGTAAGTTTTTTTTGTCCACCCTGCAGTTATAGAGGCAGACTATACTGGACAAATATGTGCTATGGTATCAGCACCTACTCCTCCTATAGCCATTCCAGCTAAAAGCTGTATTGTTCAACTTGTGCCTTTTAAGTCTTGTGTTCCTAAAACAGACTCAAAGCTGTGGGAAAACTGAGGCTTTGGCTCTGCGAGGGAACCTGAGATATACTGGACTCAGGCCATATCTGATCGAAGACCAAACGTGGTTTGTACTCTTACAATGCCTCAGGCAAATCCATCCCACATCGAGGTTAGTGGGATGATAGATGCTGGAGCAGATGTTACTATCAAATCTGCTAAAACGTGGCCTCAATCACGGCCCACCGTAGCTGTGGGATCTGTTGTTGCCGGCCTTGGAGGGACCACACAAAGTTACTTGAGTAGTAAGCCTGTGTTAGTTAAAAATCCAGAAGAACAGACAGCCACAATCCATCCCTGTGTTACTGCTGTGCCACTCTCCGATGGGAAGGGATGTCTTGTCTGCACAGGGGGTTTGTCTGGGAACAGATTTGTAACAGGGGCCGCTGTGCTGAAGGGCGTAAAGCATCGTACATTACCCTTAAAATGACTGATCAAAGGACCTGGGTGTGTTGATCGGTGGCCCCTTGAAAAAGAAAACCTGATCGCTCTTTAATTGTTGGTTAAAGAGCAATTAAATCAAGGACTTAGTGAGCCATCAGCAAGTCCACGGAACACCACTGTGTTTGTGATTAAAAAGAAATCAGGGAAATGGAAGTCATTCCATGACTTAAGAAAAATCATTAGTTATGGAAAGTATGGGTGCTTTACAGCCTGGAATGCCAGCCCCTACTATGATACCTGCTGCTTGGGACATTTTGATTGTGGATTTAAAAGACTGTTTCTTTGCTATTCCTTTACATCCTGATGATATCCCAAATTTGTATTTACAGTGCTTTCTGTCAATCATGCAGCAAAGAAGGCGTTTTACACATTCAACCAAAATTGATGCAAGCGCTTCAAGAGTTTGGGTTGCAAATGGCACCTGAAGAGGTGCAACAACAACCCCCATGGAAATACTTAGGAGTTAAAATCTTAGATCAGACAAAACAGCCACAAACAATTCAATTTTCAACCCAGATCCAAACATTAAATGATGCACAAAAAGTTTTAGATATCCTCAGCTGGGTATGACCCTATTTAGGGTTAACTACCCCACATTGATCACCCTTGTTTAATATTCTTAAAAGTGACCCTGAGTTAACTTCCCCAAGTGTTGTGGTTTAACATAGCTTGTTTTTAGTTAAAACCTGTTTTGCCCTTCTCCTAATCCTTATCTCTCGACAGAAAATGAGTAAATCATTCTAGTGGGTGCGCTGGCATTTGGCCAGTGCTAGACCCACTACAGTAATTGGTGCGTTGGCCAGAAAGCTCGGATTGGCAAACCAAAAGCATTGCACTTAATCGGTGTTTCTGCCCGGTTACTGCAACCACTGCATCTTTTGGTGGAGAATGCATGCAGTTGGTGAAAGCTGTGAGATAATGATTAATTAGGAGATATAAAGGGCAAGGCAAGTATTAAGTCATACGTTTAAATAGAATGTTAGTGCAAAGTTTATATTGTAATTATAGTGAAATGTCTAGGGGTGGAGGTTAGTGTAAGAAATTTTTTCTTTAGGTTTAGTTTAGTAATTTTTGTTGTTCTAAGTACAAGTTGAATGTTGAATGTAATTTTGGTAATTTTTAAATGTGTTCACACAAATGGGGGTGGAGAATGTCGTGGTTAACATAGATTGGTTTTTAGGTAAAGAGAAAATCCATCAGTTGTGGAAGTGATTCTCTGTGCGGACTGCTAACAGCTTCCTCTGGGCCCATCAGAACCAATCATCTGGCTAGTTTTGGATATTGACACCTTGTTAAACCACCTAAGGAAGCTGAACACACCACTGTGCAATCACATTTAAAAATGAAGAAAACCCAGGAAAAGCTCTCTTGCTTCCAGCTTTTGAACAGGCAACTGGGTTCTGGTCAGGCCAGGCTGCGCTTCACCACATGGCCCACATGACCTGGTAGGGCTGGGCCGGGCCCTGCTCTGCTGCAGCACCGGCCACACCATTAAAACTGGTAATGGCCCTGCCTGTGTCTCACAGAGAACTCATCAATTGCTGCAGTTATGGGGCGTGTCGCATCTCACTGGCATTCCTCATTGCCCTACAGGCCAAGCCATTGGTGAGCTTGCCCATGGCACTTTGAAGTTCATTCTTGAAAAACAAAAAGGGACAATGTCTGGTGAAACCCCTTAAAGCGGGGTGGCCAAAGCTCCGTATACACTGAATCACCTTATATTATTGCCAACCTCCCAAAACCCTCTTATTTTAGATAATTTATTTTTGTCATCACAGTCCTCTAGTGACGTCCAGTTGCCCAAGCCTAAGGTATGGGTATGGGACCTTGTTACCAGCAAGTGGGAAGGAACAGTAATGATGTTTGGGTATCAGTTGCTCCATGCAATGAATCAGATGTGATTTTGTGCATCTATGGCACAACCAGAACCACCTTTTCACACCTCCTTAGTGGGGGTACCCTTGAATGGCCCACAAAGTATACAAGGAACACAAAATGTTGTCAAAATGCAGTGCTCTTCTCAGAACAATTGGAATACTTAAACCCCCTGTAGGGATCTGTGGGATGTTTGGGATGACAATTTACCTCTTGTTTCACTTGAACCCCAAGAGTTGGACATTTTAGGGATGTTACCAACAAAAGGATGTGTATTTTTTAATTACACACCAGAATATGATATGTGGGACAGAAACGGAGCAGGACAGCAAAATGTTATCCCCAATAGTTTCTGAATTAAATAGATTGGCTTGCTTTTTAGCAAAAAGAGTAAGTGAAGCTTCCTTAATTTTCAGTGCTTTGGCTATAGATGTAGATAGCGTGCAGCATGCTGTTGGTTTTCTTTTGTTAGCTCATGGACCAAGTTGTGAAGAGTTTGATGGCAGGTGTTACATGGAAGATTTTCTGGGGTAGATCACTGGCTGGAAGAGTTAGGTTGGTCAGGCTGGGTGAAGAGCCTCATTCAAACCGGGCTTATCATTTTTTGTAATATCATAATTATTTTGCTCATTGTGCCATGTTTGTTATCCTGTCTGCAAAGGGCTCTGAGAGGATGATCAAGACAGCCTTTGTAGTTGAAATACAGCAAGGGGGAACTGTGATGGCTGACAGCTGGCCTGAAGGCCTCACAGACACAAGTAACCTTGACCTCGACTTCATCAGCCTGTACCTGTGGGAAAAGGAAGTCTTTAAGGAAGATGTTTTCTTCTTTAGGGAGAAAACAATGAAAAGCTGAAGGACTTAACTGCAAGGATGAGAACTATCAAAAGCTGAAGGATTTAACTGCAAGGAATGGATGCTGGCCAATCTTTGCCGAGCATGTATGGAGGCAGCTATTGGCCAGTGAGCTGGGTGGCAAGAAGTGACCATCCAATTGGGATTGAATGTGCTGCTTTTGAAAACCATCTAAATATGAACTGTGAACAATAAAGATCGCTCTTCCTGCTTGAACCTTGCACTGTCGTGTCTGTCTCTACTGTGATACAAAAGGCCATGGGGAATGTTCAGTGCTGCTTGTGATGTGGGAGCCTATATTCATAGATGCTAATGAGTTGAATAGCTTAGCTCAGTGTGTTTACACAAAACCAGAAGCTCCGTGTCTTAGGGTGCTGTTTGCTGTGAAAGGGCCCCGAATGGAGGCACACTTGTGGCTGTTTTTTTCCTGTCTTGGGAACTCTGTGCTCAGCATATCTGGAGTTTATTGTGAAATAAGCTATCAGAGATGCTATGCCAATACTGCTGCTTAGATTGTGGAGTGAGATGAAAAAGAACTCTGCAGATTCAATGTGAATCCAGAAAAAGCCATTTATTGTGCTTCTAAACGTTGTTATATTTACTTCTTATCTTGGTCTACGTAGTCAGCGCATTGTTTAATTGGTAGCTCTGCTTTGTCCTCACTTCTCTTGATTGCTAGCTCTACTTCGTCCACCAGGCAAGCATGCGATTGTGAGCGGCTCCTACAAGAACAAGAGCCTTTGTGCCAACCCAGAGGACACGTGTGACTTTAACAGGGCTGCCCACCTGGCCTCCACGCCCTTTCACGGGGTGCTAGCTCAGAGAGTCCCAGCTCCTGCTTTCTCTCAGAGTGAACTGAAGGACGATAGCCCAGAATCCAAGAGTGCACCTCTGAATCAGGAGACACCGGTGGGTGAAGAGGCATACACTGAAGCTCTCAGTGTAAAGAAACTCAGGTGATTAACAGCAAGGGACCTTCAGCCCCTTCTCCTGCATGCCTTTCATGCTGTGGTTTTAGTGTTGCCTCGGAAGGAGTTTTCTGAAAAGACCAGAATATCCTGGAGAGAGCCATTGCTTTAGCTCAGGGTCCACTTTGCCTTGAGCAGATTGAAGAGGGAATAGCAAGCCCACTTGGCTTTTTTGTATTACTGCTGTGGGCCTCAAGTACAAGGTTTTTTAACTAAATAAGTTGCAGAGAAATTAATAAATGTTTTCTATCTTCATTATCAAGCATGAAGAGCAGAATCACCAGTTCCTTTTATACTTGTTGAGAGAAGGTGATTAATGGGACTAAGCATCTTATTAACATTTCTGGGAGCCACTTTTGGGAGTGTCAAACCATTTATTTTTTAGGGATACCCAAAAAGGGAGGTGTTCTGTGACACTAAATTGGGATACATAGCCAGTTGCATGAGGTGAGCACCTCAGGAAAAATGACAGGATGAATTTAAGACGGAGAAATAACGTGGAGAACCAGCCAGTTCCAGCTGTTAGCAGGGGGAAAGGGCGGGAACATACGGGAGCAGGAACAGGAGTATGCCTTTCACATTAGATTAACGGCGAGCGCAGTATTATAAAAGTTTTCATTATTTCCCGCCGGCGGCGCGGGTGAGGCGGGAACTACATTTCCCGTGATGCCTCCTGGCGACGCGATCAGGTGGGGCGGGGCGCGGCCAATGGGGAGGTGGGAGAGGTTTGAATTCTGAGGCGGCGGCGCCGTTACGGCTGTAGCGCTGCTGGGGCCCTGTGGCGGTGCGGGGAGCCCGCGCCGCTGGCACCTGTGCGCGGTACGTCCGGCTCGGGTTTGCGGGACTGGGGCGGCCTGAGGAGCATTGGGGTCCGTGAGGGATGAGGCCGTGTGGGGTGAGCCGCGCGCGGCGGCTGAGGGTTGTGGTGCCCCTGAGGGACCGTGGCGGCCTCAGGGGCGGGCAAGTGCGCGGGACTGAGGATGGTTTGGTCCGTGAGGGGCGCGCGCGCCTGCGGGGCTGGGGTGGGCTCAGGGCTTGTGGAGTCTTTGAGGGGCTGTGGGCCATGACGGGTCCTCGAGGATCCGGGGGGGGGGGTGGGGTGGGATGTGGAGTCCGTGAGAGGCTGCGATATCCTCGGGGCTCGTGGTTGTGGGGTCTGTAAGGTTCTGAGGCGGCCTTCGGTGCTGTGAGGTGCGTGCGGCTGTGGGGTCCTTGAGAGGCGCTCGGGGGTCTGTGAGGGGCTGAGAGGGTCCGTGGCATCCCTGTGGGGTTGAGGAGCCGTGAGGTGTGTATAGGGATTGAGGAGCTATGGGGGTCTGCGGCATTCCTGTAGAGCTGAGGGGCTCTAAGTTGTGAGGTGCGCGGGACTGACGGCTGCGGGATTCGTGAGGGGCGCGCCGCTGAGGGCTGTGGGGTGCGCGGGGCTGAGGGGCACAGGGAGATCCGTGAGGGCTGTGAGGTGCGTAGGGCTGTGGGGGGGTGTCTGTGTGGGATCCGTGAGGGCCTTTAGGCTCTGAGGTACTTGGCGCTCGCGGCTGTGGCGCTCTGAGTCGTGTTTTCCTGGCCCGCACGGCGCTGGGGCTGCCCGGACAGCGCGGGGTGCCCGGTCCCGGCGTGGGGCGACGCGTCCCGGGGGAGCAGCAGCGTCGCCTCCCGTCGGTGCCAGCGGGGAGTCCCCGCCGCCCCCGGCAGGGATGGAGGCTCGGCTGTGCCCCCGCCTGCTGCAGCCGCTCGTCGGACTGGTGAAGGACCAGAGGGTCCCGACTAAGCCTGGCTGAGGCTCCCCCTGGCCGGAGCGCAGCCCGTGTGAGGAGGGTGGGGCGGGGGGGTCTCGGGGCAGGAGCAATCACCGGGGGGGGGGGGGAGATGGCTTAATCTTAGTGGCTTTTGCTGGTAATATTGCCTGCTTGCCGTTCTTCATTGTCAAGATAGACGCTTTTTTTTTCATATATTCCCGTAGGGTGGAATTAAACCCCCAAGTTCCATTAAAAAACCCCTAAAAGTTGGGTGTCTAAGCGGGATGTTTTGGCTGTCCAGAAATTCGGGGTGAAAGGGTTTAGGAAAGCCGTCCGTGTCAGGTTCCAGGTCAGTGTCTAGCCTTACAGGTGTCCATTCCTTTTTAAACGCAGGATTAAAGGAGAAGTGTTCAGGATTGGAGTTGAGGTGGTCATGTCCCAGGAGGACAGCCACGAGTGGGAGCTGAGCAAGGAGAATGTGCAGCCCCTCAGGCAGGGACGGGTGATGTCCAGCTTGCAAGAGGCGCTGTCTCAGCAGGACTCTTCCAGCCACACTGCTGTGCAGCTTAAAAAACAGTAAGTGATGTTATAATAGCTCCTTTCCCCTTATCTTCCTCCCTCCTCATTTTATCTATCTCTTCTTTAACTGTACCAATCTCATAGGCATTAAAAAGGCATGAAAGAAGTTTAGTAATTGATGTCCGTGTTATTGCCACACTCTAGGATTTTAGAACTATTCGATGCAGGTGTTCTGTAGCACAGACTTCAACTTTTTCATTTTGCAATGGAGCATTTAAAGAGCAAACATGAGGGAGATTTGGCTGTGCTTTTTAATTAGTAACTCACTCTTAATTTGTAATATACATGATCAACTTACAGTGATACCAATGTATTTATTGGATGAATAATGTTATGTTTTAGGGAGTTTGAAGCAGAAATACGATTTTACTCTGGAGATGATCCTCTGGATGTGTGGGAGCGGTAAGTTTTTCTTTATTTCAGAAAAAAGAGTTAAATGGTCACGTATCCTTGAAAAGCAAGGGAAACACATTCTAATTTAATAAGAAATTCCTTGAAAGCTAAGTTTTATTATTGTTTTTAAATATTATATTGTGCTTCAATGTTATGCCTATTTTTTTCGTAATCTCTTTCTATTTTCGACGCTTATTAAGAACTGACTTGCTATGAACACGTTGTGTCTCTAGGTACATCAGGTGGACAGAGCAGACCTTCCCCGGGGGTGGCAAGGATGGCAACCTGGCAGCTGTTCTGGAAAGGGCAGTGCAAGCCCTCCACGGGCAGCAGCGATACTACCAAGATCCTCGCTATCTTAATCTCTGGCTCAAGTTTGTGAGTCTTTTGGGAGCATCTCTTGGGTGCTGCTTTTCCTTGGGACCTTGCCCTTTTGTCTGCACACAGCTAAGTTGATTCTGGTGACAACAGTTAAACAGTGTTGTACAAGGAGTGCAATACTGGACATATTTTTCTGCAATTGTTACTCTTGAATTCTGCTTCTCATTTCCAGACTGTTTTTTAGGGTTGCTCACTTTGGACAGCTAGAAACTCTAGAAGCTTTTGTTTTGAAAATGCTGCCTTGAATAAATAGAGTTCAAACATTTATTTAAGGAGAAAGAGAAGTTATTTAAAGATACAACATCTAGAATACAGTCGTCCTACCAGATATTTTAGCTTCTAGCTCTCTTCTATCTCTGTCCTTTAAAACTCTAAAGCAAGCTAAGTGTGTTCTGGTCCTGTCCTGTCTCTCCATTGCTGTAATTTTTGTTGTCCATTTTTTTAAAAGCAGCTTTTCCCCACCTTTAGCTTGCTGAGGTAATCTACCCGTTCCAAAAGTGGCAAGGAATGTGCTGCACTTTATCTGAAGCTAAAAGAACTGTTCATTCTCAGGAATACTAATATGGTGCAATTCAGTCATTGAATTACCTCACATTTAAGTAAGAAATGATAAAATTCTGTGTGCTGGCCTTAGAACTGTTCCCATCAGACTTGTATTGAAATCACTGGGCTCTTGCTGGAGGTGTTGAAATGCAGATTTTGCCCGGACCCCCCTGCAGTGCCGTGTGATTACAGACATCCTTGGGTCGTTTCAGGGCGATTGCTGCAACGAGCCCTTGGATCTCTACAGTTACCTGAGCAGCCAGGAGATCGGCACCACGCTGGCCCTGCTCTACATCACCTGGGCAGAGGCACTCGAGGCCAGGGGCAGCTTCAGGAAAGCAGATCTGATATTCCAGGAAGGACTCCAGCGCAAGGCTGAGCCTTTGGACAAGCTCCAGGCTCATCACAAGTAAGGGAAGAACTTGGGTGCTCACCTGGGTTCCCGGGATAGGGAAGGTTATGCTGACTTCTCCAATGTTTTTTTTCCAGGCAGTTTCAGGCACGTGTTTCTCGGCAGACACTACTGGCACTCGAGCAAAGTCCTGATGGAGACAATATGGGATTGCTGGAAATTGCAGAGCCTCAGAGAAGTTCGCTGGCAGATCTCAAAGGCAGAGGGAAGAAGAAAGTGAGAGCCCCCATTAGTCGTGTGGGAGACGCGCTTAAAGGTACGTTAAAGAGCTAAAAAACCTGTGATTGAAGGATTTTAATCTCTTTATAGGGAGATTTGCAACTGAATGTGATGGTTGAAGGTTAACTGACATAAATCTTCTTGCGTATAGTCACGAACCCAAACAGAAGCTGCCAGCCTCAGGCTTCTCTACAGCTCCCAAATGCTCCAAGTTTTGCTGTATTTGATGAAAATTCTATGTCTGGACCTGAGATTGCCACACTTACAGCACAGTCATGGCCAGCACCTCCAGTTCCCAGGGCCAAGGAGAATGAACTCAGCGCAGGACCGTGGAACTCTGGCAGGGTAAGGTGGCTCAAAATGGAGGGGGCAAAGAGAGGAAGGTGTGTGGAAGTTGATAACTTCTGATTGCTAAAAAAGAGGTTGCTAAAAAAGAGGTTGTCTCTTTCTCCCATGCCTGTGGTTTGTGTCTATTGTAAATACAGATTTAATAATAGAATCGTGAAATTGTTTGGGTTGGGGGGAACATTAGAGATGATCCAGTTTCACCTTCCATTGGCCCAGGTTGCTCCAAGCCCCGTGCAACCTGGCCTTGGTCACTCCCAAGGATGGATCAGCCACAGCTTCTGAAGGCAACCTGTGCCAGGGCATCCTCATGCATCAGCATCCTCGCAGGGAAGGATTTGTTCCCAGTATCTCATCCAAAGCCACCCTCCTGTAGCTTAAGGCCATTCCCCCCTGTGCTGTCACTGCCTGTCCTTGTGAGTGGCTGCTCTCCTAGAGAGTCCCTGGCCATGTGCCCTCTGTTGGAGTTTAGCAGGCTGATATTGCTGGAGTCAGGTTCCAAACCTCTGTGGAGTTGTGAAATCAAGAGAAGGAAATTGTTGCTGAGCAGCAGAATTGGCAGAGGTGGCCTGCTGAAATGTTTGGAGGGCAGCAAAGGAATGTAAGAGGCAAAAGCTGAGGGAAGGGGAGAGAAGGCAGGCATTAGTTCAATCTGTAAGGCAGAAGCGTAGGAGTTGAATTCTTTTGGCAACTGGAAGCTGAAGGAAGAGCTTGTTGGCTGTCTTGTGCAAAGAAGGCCCGTGCAGCGTTCTGCAAGTCTTGTTTTGAAGCGCTTGTGAGGAAAAGAGAAGAGCGCAGATCAAAAGCCTTTGAGTGCAGTATCAATGGAATATTTATCCTGGCAATAGGATGACAGGGAGTAGCTTCCAGTGGCTTAAACGAGACATCAAAAGGAGCATCTATGCTACAGGTGTTTAGGCTGTGGTAGAGAAGTGATGGAAGAGCTTGTGTGAAGGGAACGGATGCTGTGAGGTGAGGTTTGTTTCAGAGGTGCTCGGATAAGCCCCAGTGCCGCCGTGTTCTTTGTAGCGGAGAGAAGAGGAGCAGAAAGCGGCGAGGCGGATGCCTGGATGTCCCAGGGTGGCTCCATGGTGCTTGTGTCCCCATGGTCTGTTCTGTTGGCCACGTGCTGGAGCACAGGCTTTTCCAGACCGTGCTGGAATGATGATGTAGAAGCCGAGCTTTCCTTGAAAGCCTTCAGGTACACGGTACGGCAAGAGGCAGTGCTCAGAATTCCATCCTTACAGCTGCCAGGACTGGGCCATTGGAATATCTGGCCAGTGTTGTCCAGTGAGAGAAGCAGTTGGTTAGGGAATCTCCTCCCTGGCTTCTGCCCTCCTCCCCTTCCCTTACGGTGCCAGTGATGACGTGGTGCAAAATCAAATGTCCTTGGAGAAGTAACAGGCAAGAGATAACAGAATTCTAGCAATGTGTCAGTGAGGGCCTGTTCCCTGTGGGGAAGTACTGGAAGTTACACTGAGGCATTTAACAGTCTGCACAACTCCAAATACATGAAGAATACGTGTGAGCTAAAAACTTCAGGCATTGAGATAATGAAAGTATTTCCATCTTCTCGTTATGGACATTGTTATAAGTGAAGCTTGGCAAGAAAAACTCGAATGAGAGAGGGAGGGATGCAACCAGGCTAAAATTTAGGGGAACTGCAGGAACATTCTTTTCAGGTAGAAAGCAGTTTGGTTAAATGATTGGAAAAGTTAACTAAATCATAGATTTAATATAGCTGAGGAGAGTGAGGAAGAATTATTAATATAAAATTGAGTTTGCCAGTCTCTTTTTGCTGTTTAAAACATTCACTCTGGTCTCTGAACGCTTCCATATTTCTTTTAATGTCTGCCCTTAGAATAAATAGTCTCTGCTCCCCTCTTAATGAAATTTCTTAGATTTAATTAAACAACATATCCTGTTTCTGGCAGAAGAGGCAAGGATGTTTAGTTCCACTCCACTGAAGGGCAGTGCAAGAATAACCTTTGGTGAATGCTCTGACATAGTAAAACCTGCCATGGGGTTTCTTTTACTGCTGGTTTCAAGATGCCTCAGGAAGCAGTCTGGGAAATGATGGAAAAGAGGAGTGAGTTTGTGAAGCATTCCCACCATGTAACTTTTTTTGTTCTGAAGAGTCTCAGGGAATTGAAATAGGAAAATGAGAGTTTAGTGTGTTGTCAGACTAAATTCCACCTCTTCTCTGTACTGATGGACCTTGGAAACTGTTAAGGGATTTTTGTGGTGCTGCAATAGTCTCTCACTGGAAAAACTGAAAAAAAACCAAACTCCAAGTCTGGAGGTTACTGGTGGACAGGGAATGAATATTATCATAGAACTGGGACAATCTTGGCTGTAAAATGAGAACGTGGCACGTGTGGAAAATAAGGAATAGTCAGCCTGACCAGGATAATGTGTATATATATCCCTCAATATATATAAACACTCCCTCAGAATAAGAGGAGCTGGGGCTGGTGAGGACGTACAGGAGAAGACTTACAGGTGCCATTGTTCAGCTGGGGGGCTGTGACTGTGTCAGAAGGGAATTCATTCTGGAAAAGTCTCCATCAAGTTGAATTTTCTGTGTAAGGAAACGAACAAATGAGCAGGAGATGAGGGGAAGGGAGATGCAGAATGCAGGGGGATGTGGAGCCTGAAAGCAATGCCTGCGTTGTTCACGTTGCCTTTCCTTCCCCAGCGTCCGCGCAGCGCTGTGAGCTCCGGCCTGGAAGTGCCCCCCCCAGTGCCCAGCTTCACCCCCTACGTGGACGAGTCAGCTCAGCCACAAATGATGTGAGTCTGGAGTTTGAGATGGGGGATTGCATTTGGAATTCTCAAAGCTGCTTCCTGAAGCTGGGGCTTGTTTTGCCAAGTCCTTAAGCTTCTCGAGCGGGAAGAATGTAAGGATCTGTCAGCCTGGAAGCAATCAGTGCTGCAGCTTGGAGAGAGAGGCTTCAGCAGAGGTTGCATAAGGACATGGGGAGTGTAGAGTGCTGCTCGTGCTGTGGGGGCCTATATCATATTCATAGATGCTAATGAGTTGAATGGCTTAGCTCAGTGTGTTTACACAAAACCAGAAGCTCCGTGTCTTAGGGTGCTGTTTGCTGTGAAAGGGCCCCGAATGGAGGCAGACTTGTGGCTGTTTTTTTCCTGTCTTGGGAACTCTGTGCTCAGCATATCTGGAGTTTATTGTGAAATAAGCTATCAGCGTTGCCATGCCAACAGTGTTGCTTAGGTGGTGGAGGAGTGAGCGTGCTGCTCGTCCAGTGCTCCCTGAAATGCTGATAAATCCCAGGAGATGGGGTGGTTTAGTTAGAGCAAAGGAAAACACATTGTTTTGCAAGGCTGCTCTACCTCTCTGTGGCTAGTGATGGCCAGGGAATAGACAGGCTCCTTCTGAGAGAGGTGTGGAAAAGACTGCTTGGTAGTCTTATTCAGACAGTTCCCAGAGGTCTGAATTGCATGGAAGCAAGGAGTGCTGAGGTGGTGAGCAGCAGGGATTGCGTGTGGACTGCAGAATGGCTCTGCCCGTGGCTGTGCCGTGGTTAACTGACAAATATGTAAAATCTGCATTCCTGTTTACACTGTAAGGCTGGTTCTTTCTCCTGAAGGTCAGTGATGCCACATCACAGGGTAAATCTCTTGGCCCGCTGGTCTGTGGGATGAAGGTTTGTTACTTAGCGAGGCAGCAGCTTTCACAGCAGGGAGAGGGGCGGAGTGGGAAGAACTGAGCACCAGGCTAAGCCAGCTCTAAGGGACTGAGGCAGAGACTTGGCTTGTAGGTTTAGATTATGTAGTTGATTTATTAGATTATAGTTAGATTATAGAGTTGAAATCTTAAAAGTAGATTTTGGGGGTTTTTTTCTGTCTTTGAATCTGTTTCCTCTGTTACCTGCCAAATATGGAAGTGTTATGCTCAAACTGTTTAAATGTGATCCAAATCATGCCATGAGCTGTGGTCCAGGGTTCTTGGCAGAAGGATCCTGTTGGGATCTTGGTATTGATCCCCACACTCCTCCAATAATACTTTTAAACCTCGAAACCTGGAACACCTGTTTGCCTCATGATCATTTCCAGATTTGAGTTTATCCAGCTGAAGTCAGCTGGTTCCTGGTGTTTGTAAAGCTGTACTAGCATTGCTTCTTCTCTCCTGAAATTAGCATGTAGGTTTCATCTGGCCCAAGAATGTCAATTTTTAAGTCCCTTTTCTCCTGTGTCCCTTTTCTCCCAGATAATCATCCTACAAACCAGAGTTTAGGGCCTTGTCATGCCTGTGGTCACACAGCTCAGTGGAACTAGATTGAACAGATCCTATTTCAGGATGCAGGGCAGTTTAGACATCATAAGAATTTTATTTATTTTTGACCGTACCTTATAAACAGTTTAGGATGGATTTGTCTTTTGTTGTTGGTTGTTGTTTGTTCTGTTTTAGTTATCACACAATTCTGAGTAGTTTAGTGTTACTCATTCCAATTTTCTCATGTATTTTTTCTAAGCACAGATCAGAATGTCTTTACACTACTCCAAAACTAGGTTCTGAAATTAGCCCTGCTGTCTCCTGTGCCTGCTTTTCTGTGCTACAGTGAAGTCCACTGTCACCCTGATTTTCTAAGACTTTGCTAAGCCTTCTGATGTTTGCATTCTTGTAACAAACTTTCTCACACACAGTTCTGTAAACAACTTATGTTTTGCATTCTTTCATGGAGGAGGAGAGAATTGATGGACTCTTGGTCTGTCCAGTGTCATTGGAGAGGTGGCACTGTCACCCTCCAATCCACTGTCACTTTTGGAAAACTATAAATGTTGGAGTCAGAAAATAAAGGTCCTTCTTTTTTGTTCACCTGGAGAGCAGCAGTGTCCGTGTCGTCTTTTCGTGTCGTATTACGACATTCACAAAGCCCAAGTAATAAATTCCTGCATTTTCAGGACTCCCTGCAAAATTGAGCCCAGCATAAACCGTGTGTTAAGTACTCGCAAGCCTGAGGAGCGGCAGGACCCACTGCAGCGAGTGCAGCATCAGCAGCAGGATGCTGAGGCCAAGAAAGAGATGGTGATGTACTGCAAAGAGAAAGTTTATGCTGGAGTGGATGAATTCTCTTTTGAAGAGATCCGAGCTGAAATCTACAGGAAGAAAGCGAGAAAAAAAGACGAGGGTATGTTCCAAAGTGGGCTGGAGCAAGTAAGGCATTCCAGATGGAATCATAAAATTGTATTTGCTTCTGTCTGGTATTGCAGCTGCTTCTCTATTTCCACAGGAGTAGTTGTTTAACTGCTGTCAGGTACAGAGACAGTAACTCATGCAATAGCTTATCGTGGAAGCTGTGGGACAGGCAAAGACCACCTGAAGTTTTGGCCCCTTGACAATTTAGGCAGCAGCCACCAATTGCATGTGAAATAGGCATTGGGCCTTAGAGGTGTTTTTTCCTTAGATGAAATACAAGCCATAGAACGGAAGAAGGAAGAAATACAAAGGAAAATTGAGGAGCTGGAAAAGAAATTGAAGAAGAAAGAAGATAACAAGCAGCAGCAACCACATGAACAGGTATTGTCCTCATTTAACTGCAAATAGATATGGTTGCAAAGAGTAAATGATGCCTTTTAAGTTCACTATAAAATAAAAGTGGACTTTACTCTCTTCATGCTACGAACAAATAAAAGGGGCTACAGGCAGCCATTATCTATCAGAGTTTTAATGGCTACATGGGATTATCTTCATGTTTTTGGAACCTTTTTGCCTGGCTTGCCATTCTATCACTGTAGAACCAAAATGTGTCTTTGTTTCCACAGGCAGCGGCAGCCGAGGTATTGGTAGCTTCCACACCTTTGGGAATGCAAGGATTTACTTTTTCCAGTGCAGAAGAATGTGGGGAGAAACAGCCTCAGTCCCAAAGGTAATAGAGGGGTTTTTGAGCCAGCGGGGAGAACACTTGTGAGTCCATGTAGGTATGACTAGTAACATGGATCACTAGCAGCCTGTTTTCTCAGGTAGAATGGAATATAGCCTTGGCATCAGCCTGTAACTAGGATCTTTGCTCTTTCTCCATATGTTTAATTATTTGTCTGAGGGATTTAACTTGTTACAAGAAGCATTTGTCATCTTGGCTTGCCTTTTTTACAGATTTTTCTTATATTTTGTGAATGTCTGTAGAATACAGACTTGTTTATTTTATCTTTTTCACAGTGAATTCCAGGTCTATGAAGATATTCAACTACATAAACCATCTTGTTCTGAGGGTAAGTAGTCAAGTTTTTTACCATTAACGAGAAGGTGTGGTTAAAGGGAAGTGTTCCATGAATACCAAGAAGGCAGCAAAGTAAAACCCAAAGCTTAGGTGGATTAGAAGAATGACAGTGTGTGTGTTAGTAGTGCCTTTTACCTTATTGAGCAAAACATGGAGCATCTGAGAACTGTCACTATTTGAAAGGACTTTCAAGAAGAAGGGTACTTTTCTTTCAGTAGCTGGGAAGTTTTCTTCCATCTTTCATGTTTGTAGTCTGACTAACATTTCAGAAGAGTTTAGTGCTACCATGAGATTAATAATTACCTTAAATCCTTTTTCCTCAGAGGTTTTGCTAGGGGAATACATTCCAAAATTGTGTATTGTTGGTTTTGGTAAGTTTTGTTGGGAAGGTCAAATCCTGAAGAAGTTTACTTCTGATCGCAGCTGACTTTTGTTGCTGTTGACAGCGGTTATCCAGACTCCTGATGTATCCCCAGACAGCCACAGAGGAAACAGATTTTTAAACTCTAAGGAGAAACAGAGAAATGAGACAGTCTTGCAGAAATACTTACAATAGTCTAAACACGGCAAGTTAGCTCACAACATGGTGGTAAAGGGGTGGTTCATGAACGTGGCAAAACCAAACCTCTTTAAATAGGTTTCTTTATTTGCCAGCTCTGTAACTTCCTGTTAGGAGCAGTATTTTTAGAACAGCATATTAACTATTTTCAGTAGTGTGGGATATGCTATTTTGGAAGAATTGGGGATATGATAGAGCCTCTTGGTTTTTCTTTACAGATGTAGGTCTGCTTCCCCCACCGGCTGCTGTTCCATTTTTCTCTATATTTGATGAATCCACTGCTTTGACAAATCAGAATATAAGGTAGAATTGTTCAAGACCTGGATTTCAGAGGGAAGGACAACAGAAACAACAAACCCTTGCTGCAGGAGCTGAAATAATTGTTTCTTGTAGGGGTGTGTGGGGGTGTGTGTGTTTTGTTTTGTTTATACTGGTATTTTTTATTTAATTACTCAGAATCCATGATGAGGAAATAGTCTTCTGTTCTTCATCTTCAACCTAGAACTATTTAAGCTGCTCTCCTTTATTTTGGAGAGCTGTAGTGTACTACTGATCTCTTGCTTACTGTTAGTTGTGTGGTAGAAATTGGTTGATTGGAATGATCAATGGACTTAAACCCTTGAGAGGAACTTGCTGGAGATGGGCAGCTGCTCTAATAAATGTGAAACTGACTGCAACTTCCTCTCAGTTGTTCAGCAGATCGTGCCCATCAGAAAAGGGCCCGTCAGCCTCTCGCTGTTCGTAATCCTGTGGATTCTCTGAGCGCCAAGGAAAGCGCGGCAGCAGCAGGAGCAGGAGCCTGTGTAAGGAAACGCTTCAGCCCGTGGCAGATTTCGTGCCCAGGAGACACCAAGGCAGCCTGTGCTGCTGTCAGCCTGAGTCAGCTTGGCTGGACCGGCATCACGTGCCAAAGAGGAGGATTCTAACCTGCTGCCTGGCATGGCAGTAATTGAACAGGGGGGTGGTGAGATTGTCCTGGAAATAGCATGTGGTGGCTGTGGCTGCCTTGTCCCAGGAAGTGTTCCAGGCCAGGCTGGCTGGGGCTTGGAGCAGCTTGTGCTTGTGGAAGGTGTCCCTGCCCATGGCGAGGTGGTGGAAGTCAAGGTCTTTAGGGTTCCTTCCGACCTGGGCCATTCTGGGATTCTGTGATAAGTAGAATTCATGAAGGCTGAATGTCCTCTTCATGTTGGAAGGTGGTGGAGTGGAGGAAAGAGAAGAGAAATGTTCAGCTTTTAAATAAAAGAAGGGTTTGTCATAAAATCTGCAGGCTTTCACTGTCTTTTCTGGTTTTTTTTCCCAGGATGAGCTGAATGGAATTGAACGTTTGAGTGAGGATGCGATTGTGAGCGGCTCCTACAAGAACAAGAGCCTTTGTGCCAACCCAGAGGACACGTGTGACTTTAACAGGGCTGCCCACCTGGCCTCCACGCCCTTTCACGGGGTGCTAGCTCAGAGAGTCCCAGCTCCTGCTTTCTCTCAGAGTGAACTGAAGGACGATAGCCCAGAATCCAAGAGTGCACCTCTGAATCAGGAGACACCGGTGGGTGAAGAGGCATACACTGAAGCTCTCAGTGTAAAGAAACTCAGGTAATTGACGGCAAGGGACCTTCAGCCCCTTCTCCTGCATGCCTTTCATGCTGTGGTTTTAGTGTTGCCTCGGAAGGAGTTTTCTGAAAAGACCAGAATATCCTGGAGAGAGCCATTGCTTTAGCTCAGGGTCCACTTTGCCTTGAGCAGATTGAAGAGGGAATAGCAAGCCCACTTGGCTTTTTTGTATTACTGCTGTGGGCCTCAAGTACAAGGTTTTTTAACTAAACAAGTTGCAGAGAAATTAATAAATGTTTTCTATCTTCATTATCAAGCATGAAGAGCAGAATCACCAGTTCCTTTTATACTATTGGCTCCTGTATGTATTTTGACTGTATAAAATGTTTTTAGTATTTGAAGTTTAGTTCTTCTACAGAGTAAAACACCTGGAGAGAAGAAAAACCTTTTTATCTCTATGAAGAAAAGGCATGTGTTGTATGGGCGTTTCTTAATCTTGAGCTTAGTCAATTTGCTGGTTCTTAGGATGTATAAACATGTATATCATGCTGAATGTGTTTTTTACTCAGGAGGTTCCTTGAAAACCTTGCTGATTATAATTAAGAAATATTTCCCACCCAACCCTTCACTGCTTTGAAAGCACTGAAATTTTGTAGCAAAGGTAGTGATAAATATTCAGGATGTCTTCTGTTGTAGCAGTTAGATTTGGTGGAAGAGAAGGTTAATAAAATCATCTCTAGGCTAAGATTCTGAGTATAATCAATCATCAAAACTGAAATGAAGCTCTGACATGATTTCTGGCTTTCTGCTACGGATGGGAAAGAATTTCTTCATGTTAATTAAATCTGGGTGTGCACAGTATCCTGTCCTAGTCCCCGGGTTGATCTTATCTACAACTTGTATCTGTGGTTAGTCTGAGTACTTGATGGCTTTATTTACAGCCCGATCATGGAAGCAAGCCTGGAAGATACTCACTCGTCAGGTGCTTCAGTCTCAGGAGGTTCTCTGTCCTCTGTTACACAAACATCTGCTATTAAGTACCTGCAGATCAGTGAGAAACTGGAGCTGGCTCAGAGCTTGCCTGCTGAAGGGGTTACTGATTCTGGAGGTGGAGACCTTACTGGTTAGTACTCAACTGAATTTCACTCACAACCAATGACTTGCACCTGTCACTGAATGGGGGGGTTTCTGTCCTTCCCACTCTGCATTGTGTGTTTCCCATTACTGTGACTGGTGTCTGAACTTGTCTCCCTTGTCTGAAGCAGCAGTGAGGTGCAGTACAGGATTCTTGTCAGCCTCCAAAGCATGTCAGTATTAAAGTGGCAGAGAAGTTACTTAGGGTAGTAAAGCAGGCAGTCTGTAGGAGTAATGAGGTCAAATTCCAAAATGAAAAATTTGGACTGGATGGCAGTAATAACTTTTAAGGTAGCTTGGTTTTGGTTTGTCTTTCTTTTTTCTCTGTCATCATACTGTATGTCTCCTGATGTGCTGATAAGCTACTCCTTTGGAAAGGATAAATACGAATTTGGAGTCTAGTGCAAGTTGCATAATTTTGGTTTAAATCTGCATTTTAACTATGCTGTAAACTGTTGTGCTGCTTCACAGTATCCTTCTTATTCCTATTGAGGGAAAACAGTTCTGATACTTAAATAGTCAATTTCTTTGCTTATTGTAGTTAAAGACACTTGTTTCTTTCTGTTCTAAATATTTAGATTACAGTTAGAACAGAAATGGTCCCAAAAAGCGTTCAAAATCTGGCCTGTGGAGTTAGATGTGTGTTGGATGATGGTGTTCAAGGTGTTTAACCTTCTTTAACTCTTTTGGTTTTGGTTTATGATTCTTTATTAGAATTATTTATTAGATGCTATTATTAGTGTATTTGAAATTTCAGTGTATCTACTCTGGAGAGTTATGTTCTCATGTGCCTGCAGACTATTTTATGATGAAGCATGCTTGGGACTTGGAATGCAAATACAATTAGAAGTCACGTCACTGTAATAGCTGGGATATTTTGGGTGGATCTTTGTCTTGTTTTTATCATATGTACTAAACTTTAGCGCAAGATGAAAAATCTCTTCAGAAAAAAAAAGCATTTGTTCAGAAGTTTTAATGGTCCTTTTTTAAACTTTGGATCTTTCCAGTTGCTTTGTTTCTTGATTTCTTCACATCTCCCTTGGGCTGCAGCTCTCACCCTGGATATAGTTATTCCTAATACCGTGTAGAGAATAAAAGTTACTTCAGATGTCAGTCAGTTATTCCTGCCAAATATGCCAATAAATTTCCTAGGTTTGTGATGGCAACAGCTTGGAACACATTGTAGCCTCCAGCCTACACTATTTCCTGGCTCTTTCACAGAATTGAGCAGTACTTATTGCAGTGTTTTTCAAATAAGTGTGGGCATAACAGTAGATAGTCTGGTTCTTACGTGTGTACTGTGAAAGTTTAAAATGTTCTCCCTCATTACAGCCATAGCATTTGGAGCAAGGCAGTAGAGGCTATCTAGTTCTTGTGTTTTATCTCAAATGATCAAGCAGAGTAAACATTGAGGCTACCTTGGTTTTTTACAGATCAACTCATCTATTGAATGACCTTATGTTCTGTTATAAAGGAAAATAAGTCCAATCCTACAGGTGTCTTCCAGGAGATAAAAGGCATTAAATTCTTAACATTGCAGGGAACAGCAGAGTTGGAGTCCAACTTTGTTTTCCTTTTCTTACATTAATCCTCTGCTATAATCAAACCCCATAATGTAAAAGCCCCAAACTAATCACTTGCTATGGGCATAGATAGAAAAAGGGAGTGTTGATTTGCAGAATGAGTTTGAATTCTGCTGTGGCTGAAATAATTCAGAGCTTTGTCTCTTGTGAAAGATACATTTTGCATGATGCTACAGTAGAGACCTTGAGACCTCGTGATAAAAGTCTTTAAGGCAGTTTTAAAGACAAAGGTCACATTGACTTCCCAGAATTATTGGAAAGAGATGAGCTGACTTGCTAAGAGATGAACAGTAAATCAGAATGTGGACCGAAAGTTTCCAGTATCCAGCTTACTTTTACTGACAGATAGAACCAAATTGCAGAGAGTTATCACAATTTCAGCTCATTTTTTCATGTTGTTTGTTTTCTTAGATGATGATGTGGCTCAGTTCCTGTGGAGCCCTGAACAGCGTAAAAAGTTTTTAGGCTCTGTGCTGTCATCACTGGCTGCTTCTCCAGATTTTCACTTGGAGGCTGGAGCTCTGCCTCACATGGAGGTTGAGAATGACGTTGAGCTGGGTAGGTGTGCCAGACCCACTGCAGTGCAGCGTTTGTGTTCTGATGGGTTTGAATTGGGAAGAGCTATTTACTGTGACAGTTTATGAATGTAAACTTTCAACACAGGAAATGAGACTTACTGCATCAAAATGGAATATTGGAACAACGAAGAATACAAGATGTTTTTTGCCATTCCAACTGGATGCATTTTCCAGTGGGATGCAAAGGGATTTGCAATAAAGGTAACACACACGATGGTTATTGTACAAGAAGTGTGAACTGGTAAAATCTCATCCATTAATATAAACTCTTAATTTCTGAATTCCATGTGAGAAGTTTGCTACTTTGAGTCCTCTTCCTAACTGAGGATATAGATTAAAAGTTTCTGACTGTGAAAAATTTCTTCCTTGATCAAGTGGGAGGGGGGGAAAAAAAAGATGAGAAGAATATGAAAATGAGCAATTTTCACTTTATTCCAAAAATAAATGTTCTTCTTATGTACCTTCTTGTAGGTGTATTCTCAGCCTGTGCCTTGGGATTTTTATATCACCCTTGAGTTACAGAAGCGTTTGAATTCTGACTTTGACCAGAGCTTCAGTGAGAATTGCAGCTGTTACCTGTACCAGGATGGCTGTGCCATTGTGCACAAGGATACAAATTGCTTCACACTCAGGGTCAGTACAGACAAACCAAGGACAGTTGGAAGGTCCAAACTCCTGCTTGGGTGCCAGTAGTGAGTTTGGAGTGGTGTTATGTTCCTTGCTGAAGAGCTTCTCCTGTCTTATCCTGCAATACATGTGCTCTGGGCTTTATCTGTGTACAAATCAGGGCTGTCTGTTAATGCCTCAGTTGGGTCTGGTTTCTTATTCATAGATCATGTGCTTCTCAGAGACAATCTTGAACCAATTTTTCACATTTTCTGTCTTTGTGAGTCATAAAGGACTGAAGCCAAGAACCACATGTTATTCCACAGCAAGACTTGCATCTAAAGCTGTTGTTTAACTTGACCTCTTTCAATACATTCCAGTCAGCTACAGCAAGGTCATAGCAATTAATGTCTTGCTGAATGATTCGCACTTTAAGTCTTGTAAGTGCATTTTGAATTGTTGCATACAAATAGGACTGAAATTCAGTAGTGATTTCAGTCTTCAGTTCAATTTCCTCCTCCTGGTCTTTTGTCCAATTTTGAATAACAATGTTTCCTAGCTTACAGTTCTTGTAATTATGTCTGGGCAAAATCTGATTATACTGAACTTATGGTGGGACTGTTACCTCTGTACACATGAATAATGAAACAAAAAGTGAGCTATAAATATTTCACCTAATCTAAGGTAGAAGGGTACAGAGATAGATGTTTATTCTCTTTTCAGGATATTCTCCGTGACCGTAAGTTCATCACAAAGGAAATCATCTTCTTGGTTGTTCATGATCTTCTGCATGTGGTAGAGAAGCTGCACAAAGCTGAGATTGTCCATGGAGATCTGAGGCCAGAGGTGTTGTTTCTGGGAGACAGGTTTGTCTCTGCCTGTCAGTATGGGAGGGTACAGAACAGTCATTTCAGCTACAGAGCCCGTGCTGCTCTAACTTCTACCCTTGAGCTGGCAAACTGAAACACTGAGGCCTGAACAGCAGGCCCTGAGCCAAAGCTGACCTCTAGATGAACCTTCCAGCCAAATGTTATATTCGTATCTGCTCATTAACAAAGAATCTTAAGCAATATGATCTACATATCCACTCATTGTCAAAACATTTATTCACTTTCCTGTATTTAGAAACCAGATAAGACCGCACCTGGGTTTTGGGGGTGTAGGAACAAAAAAGGCAACTCCCGGGGTTGCTCCTTGAGCCCTGGGCAGGCTTTGGGAGGAACCCAGGAGGAGGCTGACCCCAGATGTTCCTGCACTGGAAGTGGTGTGAGCTCGTTTATTGCCCCCTGGCCACGCTGGGCCCTGTCCCAGCACAGTCAGAAGTCTCTTTGCCCGTGGATGGACGCACCCGTAGGAATTCCCAGTTCTGGGAGGGGCTCTCCAGTGCTTGGCTGTGACAGGGTCGCCCCTGCTGCTGTGTGGCTCTGGAGGATGGTGAAGTCTTAGGGTGTAACTGGTGCTGTATCTTAATTGCTGTAGGCAATCCTTGGCAGCAATGATGAGGTGCATTGCTGAGCTTATCCTTGTGTAATTCTTTATGGTCTTGCATTATAGAAAATTACACTATTCCTTAAGTTGGTTTCTGTGCCTCTAGTGCTGAACTTGCCCACTGGCAAAACAGGTCTGATTTTGCAGTCTGGGCTTTTTAGCCTCCAGTGTATTCTGGTAAGAGTGAAAATACTTAAATTAGGAATAAGCCTTCCTGCAGAAATAGTATACATTGACATTGCAAAACTTATGCTCAACAAAATGGTTTTGCTATTACTTGTGTTTTTAAGTTTCTGCTTTACCAAGGTTCTGGACTGCTAATGCAGGTTACAATATGGTTCGTAACTTGCCTTTACATACTTGAAACCCAGGAGATTAGAAGACAGAAGACAGGTGGAACTGGAATATCCAGATGCCCTAAACAAAGTGTTCAGCTTCCTCTGCAGTCCAACTTGTACCTTAATGCATAGACCTAATTTTCTTCTTTAAGCTCTTTGCCATGTTATGTTAACAAAGTCACGTATCCCTTGGAATGTGATCTGTGAACCAAGTATGGTGATGTCTGGAAATAAAGGACAAACTTTTCCAGACCATGTTAGAATGATAATATAAAAGCAAACCCTTACTTGAAGGTTGTGTGCCTTCAGGTACATAATATGGCAGAAGCCAGTGCCCCAAATTAGATCCTTGCAATTGATAAGATGGGGCAATTAGAATATCTGGCCAATATTGTCCAATTAGAGGAGCAGTTGATTATGTAATCTTGCTCCTGGGTTCTGCCTTCCTCAACTACCTTTATTATGCCTATGGTTATCTGGTGCAGAATAAAGTGTCCTTGGATAACTTACAGGCACAACAAAATTTTAACAATGTGTCAATAAGCACCTGTTCATTGTGGGAAGGAAAGCTGGAAAACTACTGGAAGTTACACTGAGGCACTTAACAGTCTACAGAACTCCAAATACATGAAGAATACATAAAAGCTAAAAACTTCAGGCATCAGTGAGAAGCCAGTAACCAGAATGTCTAATGAATCAGATATAATTCCATTACATAAATTCACTGGGGCTGTTCTTAGTTATCGTTGATATGTTAAAAAAAGCTATTAAATTTAAATTTACTTTAAGCCTACAGTCATCTAACATACATACTCCCAACATATTTTACTTATAATTTCTTTGTGATTATTTTATTAATAACTTATTTACATAATTATTTATAAATTACATACCTGTACTATGCTAGTTCTATTATTTTCTTTACATCCTGCAATGGGTTGTCTTGCACATCCCTTAGGGTGCTGCATCTCTTTTGGAAGTCACTGATCTAATAGTGGCTTGATGGACTTGGATACCTCCTGCTGGATTTCTCTGTCCAAATAGAAAACAAAAAACTGCCAAAAAGTTAGGATAATGAGTTGGGATTTTTCAGATAGCAAAAGGACAAGTGCATAGTATAACTTAGAAAATAAGCTCAGAGCATACAAGTATGTAAGAAGAGTAGTAGTGAGAGCTGTGATATGTGGATATTGTTGGCTTGGCAGTTGTCGATAGAGATACTGCTCCCTGCCCTTCTGGTTTGTCCTTCCTCACCTGTACACTAGGAGAAGTTTGTAGAAGTATTATCAAGCTTAATTATTTTTTGTATCAGGTGTTCTGAGATTTAGATGGAGAGGGAGAAGTGCAAAACATTACACTGATTCCAAACTGACTCTTGCCTTTTTGCTTTTAGCTATTCTCTATATTCTTTATGTATATATATTTGTAGCTCTGTAGCCTATTTTTAGCATTTTACCTACTCTAATAGACAGAAAGACAAAATAAATTCCCCAGTGTCTCCAAGCCCTGGGGTCCAAGGTTAGGCTCTCTGAGAGCCAAGGTTGAAAACCAGCTCTTCAAGATGCATATTCATAAACAAAGTTCAGTTCCTATCCAAGGGGGGTTGTTCAGAAAAGGGTAGAACCAGGGGGAATTACCTCATCACGTATGTCTCTAATTGAGGATTCTTGTCAGTTTTGCTTGTGGGAACCCAGGACATCCCTCTGGGTGCCCTGGATGGCCAGAGCCGCTGGCAGGGGGCTCTGAGACCCTGGCATGCAGCCAAAGACACGTGTGGGGTTTTGATCTTAGCCCATGGAGCAAATTACCAACTCTGTATGGAGAATTACAAGCCACACACACAAGTTTAGGTGTTGTAGCAGAAGTAGTTTCGAAGTGAAAGGAAGGATTTTTGAGTGCTGTACAGGGGGGTTTTAAGCCTTGTACGCAGGGGTCCAAGTTTGGACATGGGGGTCAGGAGTTCTAAGATGGAGGGATTTGGGTGTACCCTGTCCTCCTTCTTTCTCCTTCCTAGCCTCCATGTCTTTGGTGATGTTGGCACTCACAGATTGGATTAGTGTAGAAAGTCACCATTCAATATGGATAGTAGGTATTGGGGAAAAAGTATAAACATGTAACACGTAATGTATGATATAAAAGATGGCAGCAGCCCCCTGGGAGGGCAGTGTGCCTTTGTCTGAGCTGCTGAACGGGCCACAGCAGTTCAGGGAAAAGAATCTTTTAGATAACCAACAATAAACAACCTTGAGACCGGACAACAGAGGACTACTGAGTCTTTCTTGGAAGGCACGGGTTGGAGCAGAGACTTTTCCATCTTTCGGGGTCACCCCAATCCGGGCACGAAACCCCACAATGCTAATTTGCTAAACATATAAAAATTGTATCTGCTTTGTTATGTGTGCATCTTCAGCGCTTTTCATTTGGCGTGTTGTGCACCATAAGGATCCTTACAAAGGTAACCCCTTCTTATCACCTGTGTCTGGCTCATAATTTCAGGACCAGTGAAAAGGCATCACACTATTCCCACGGTCCACAGACTTTGTTTCAGATAACTGTGACAAATACAAAAATAGCATCATCCTCAACTCTTTATTGTCTCCTATTGCTTACTGTGGAGACAGCACTATCATCCCTAAGCTCCCTGCTGTGAGCCCTTGCCATCCAGGGCAGCCCTAGCAGCAGTAGTTCTGACAGCAGCCATCAGAGGGGAGTATTGACATGGCTAAGACTCACCTTCACTATGCTGTTAAATTTAATTCTAAAAGAAAGAAAAAGTTTGTTGGATCATCTTCTGCCTAATGTGCTTCTTCTGCTCAGGATCTGCGACGCATTTTCTAATGAGGAGGTGCCAAATGCTCTGAAGGTGGTGGATTTCTCTCACAGTCTGGATTTGAGGGTACTGCCTCGAGTCAGCTTGCCCTATAACTTTCCCACAGCTCAGACCCCTCATGGACAACAGCTTCTGGCAGAAAGTTCTTTTCCTTATCAGGTGAGTCTGTACGTAGTAGGACATCTTAATTTCTGTGTTTCCTTTACAAAACCCATTTTCTCAAGTGAAAATTTACAAGTGCTGTGGAAAGCTCTGATCAATAAATACTGAATAAAGAGAATTTTGCATCTGATGGACTCTTTGACATTAAGTGAAAGGATTAGCAGTGCTGTTCAGTGATTGTAGCTACTGTACTTATTTAGAAGCCTACAATGAAAACAGAATTTTACCTTTTGAAGTTTTCTTGCTTAACAGGTCTCTGGAAGATTCTGGTGTAAAGATGGTTCCGACTTAAATGCGTGAAAGCAGTAAGAACAGAAAGTGACAGACCTTGAATTTTGTGGTGTTTGTTGTGATTACAGGTTGACTTGGTCGGCATTGCAGATATAGTCCACTTGCTGTTGTTTGGGGATCATATCCAGGTCTATCAGGAGAATTCCGTCTGGAAAATCAGCCAAAACTTATCAAAGTAAGTCCTTTTGCAGAGGGGGCTGCTGGGAAAGAAGAGACATCTAACTTCATTTTCTTTATAGTGATACTATCTTCAGAGCTTAAACTGTGCTATCTTCAGAGCTTGGAATGTACGACAACTTGGGGCTCTTTTTGCCAAAAAGTGTTAGTTTTGTGGGGCCTAAAATTATGAAATTGTTGGACTTGTTCACTGGTAGCTTCAGTGCTGTGTAGGAGACAATTTTAAGTTGAATATGAATAATCCAGCTGAGATGATTTTGCTTTTTCCATGCTTTCAGATGAGACTGACTTAGTCAGCACCTTACAGATCAAGCTTGGAGAAGTTTGTGAGTGGGTGGGTGGTGAGGGGGGCAAAGATCACATGAGCATGTTGCCTCAGAAAGGGATTACTTTGGCTTTCTGCTTTTTTTTTTTTTTTTTTTTCATTTTACTAAGACACTGGTGGCAGGGTGTAACAGCTGTAGAAACAGTACACTTGTGCAGCAAAGGAAACAGTTTAAAACTGTCACCTAAGATGCAAGAGTGCAAACAGCTGCTTTTTGGAAGCTGCTGTTTGTCTCAGGTATTAAATTCTACTGCTATCTTTTAGCTGCATGTTTTGATTATAAGTCTGCTCTCCCTTCCTGTGCCCTTTGTTTGTTCTCACACTGAACAGCTGTTTATTTTGTTAGGCACATACTGCAGGTTTTCTTGCCTTGGCATTTCATAAGGATTTTTCAGAACTCGGCACTCATGGCAGCAGTTGCTGGACAGGTATCTGGTTCAGGATCATGGATCACTCCTAGGACCATTGCTTTAAGAAAACCTGCTACCAGCGTGGGAGTTGTCCAGTTCCCTAGCAACCTGCACTGCTTACATCTCCCAGTTTGTTGTATTCAGCCTTTGGAAAAAATCCAATCTTCTTAAGCTGTGTACAGAGATAAAAATGCCTTTTTTTTTTTCCTTTACTGGGTACATGTCTGGTTTTCTACTATGATATTCCTTGTTTAATTCTGCAAGAGATTAAATTGAGCTACTGCAGATGAAGCCACATAAGGCCTGAGTTGAGAAGGCTGGGACATGGTGTCAGGGACCTGATCAGGACGTGGGTATGGGAAAAAGAGCAGTAACTGGATAACTGGAGCAGGAGGAATAGTAAGTCGGAGTTGGGAAGGATAGGGCTGGCTGGCTGTCAGTGGAGTTTGGGGAGGAGGAGTTTATTGGAAAGGAATTGTAGACAAGGCTGGGGATGCTGGATTGAAAAAAATCAGGATTTTGGGCTGAGGTAGAAATTGGAGGGAGTCTTGAGGAGTGAGACCTGTGAAGGGCTAGAGGAGATACAGCAGGAAGAAGATAAAGATTGGGCACAAGTTCTGTGGAGCTGGAACCAGGCTGTAATGGCTTCTCGCTCACCTGCATGCATCAGTTCATCATTTGAGACTTCAGAGTACAAATAAGGAATTTCTTTTCCACCCTCTCTTCTGCTTTGCTTCTGAAAGTGTTATAGACTTATCATTCATTATCTATACTTACTTTTCCATATCAGTTATTCCAATAAATGTCTGCATAAGTGTTTTAGTTACACATTGCACTGAAGTCTGATATCAGCAGTGTAAATGAGGTATTTCATTATTTGGGAATAAGGAATTTGCACTGAACCCATTTCCATTCACACACGGATCTTTTAGTCTGTCTAGTTCTTATTGATTGATGCCACTTGCTCTAGTCAGTTTGAAGCTTTCAAGTAATCTGTGACAAGCAAATTCACTGCTGCAGGGAGCCTTCATCCACCAGAAGAGGCTCCACAATTGAGTATTCCCTGGGAGAAGAGTCAGCTGCTGGAGATCAATTTTGCTCTTCATCCTGTGCATACATGTGCTGGTGTCCCTGTAACACCCCTAAAGACACAGGATTCTTCTTCCTGTTGCTTTTAGTAATTCTGCTTTTGTAAAGATGACATTGCTTCTGTCCTTTGTGTTCAAAGTTCTCCAAGTGATTTGGAAAGTGATTTTTAAAATTTCTTTGAGGTTCATTTGAGTTTGTTTGGTGGTTTGTTTTGGGGTGGTTTTTTTGCTTGTTTGTTTGTTTGGTTTCGGGTTTTTTGGTTGGTTGGTTGGGGTTTTTTTCAAGGATTTTATTGACAGAATAACTTTCCTCAAAAAAGGTTCTGAGAATTCAGGTATTGACAACTAGAAATAAGGCTTTTTACTACAAGGCTGACTGATGTTAAATACAAAAACCATGACCCTCTTATCTTAAGAAAGCTTTTTAAACAGGACTTAATTATTTTTATTAAACAAATGCAGATATAGCAGAATGACTGCAAGAGCTACTGATTTTAGTACCAGTTCAGCAAAATACCGAAGCAGTGGGGAATTGCAGGGTAGAGCACAACATTTTTCTTCCAAGGTCAATTGCTTTCAATAAAAGAGAACCCACTTAAAAGGTGACAGAACGAGTGGAAACCACTGAAACATTGTAGTAGAGATTTAGGAGAAGGTAGAATGTAAATTGTGATCAAGTTGGTTTTTTCATCTCCTAGTATAATGCTGACAGCCTGTTTTTCAGGGGAGGGCTTTTACTGTTATTAAAGAATGGATATGGTGATTTTTTTGTTGTTGTTTTCACTGTACTATTTTAAGAAACTTCATCTGTGCAGGTTTATGTGAGGCAGGGTATAGAAGCTGCATTTGAATTTTTAGGACTATTTTTGTCACTCAGAGCTCCTTACACCTCCTTAGCAACACTTCATCTCCTCTGCCACACCTCCTGCTCATCTAATCCCCCAAAGAAAATGGACTCAAGTCTTGCATATTTTTTTCTTGGTTAGGTTCTGCATTGACTTAATTATTTTAGCAAATATAAGAGTTACCAGTGAAATAGTACAGGCTGGATTCATTCTGAGACTGGCTGCTGCTGTTTTGTGAGTCAGATAAAGCAGAGGCAGATAATGTGTTTCAAAGCCACTGTAACTCCTAGCTCGAGGGAGAAAAGTGCTTCAGTAGTCAGTAGCAGTGCAAGACTGAAGAACAAAGGGTTTGCTCTAATATCAGTTTTCTGAGACTTAAATGAGTCATTTAACCTTTTTATTCATGTTGTGTGGGTACATCTGGGAGAGAGGGGATTTATTACTATTAATTGTCTCCAAAATATTATCTGTACAGAACTCTGGCAGATGGAAGGCGGAGTAAAAAGGAAGCAAAACTGGCTCTAAACCACCTTTCTTTTTTTTTTCCTTGTAGCTTTCCTTTAATTTTGCCCTGTTAACTTAACTTAGCAAGTGGGTAAATAAGATTTACCTCTGCCCTTTATTCATGAAAGGAGTTTCCCAAGTTGTTTATTTCAAAAATATTCTTGATAATTCCTGTAAACTGAAACTGCCTTGGCTTACAGTGAATGGTGGTAGTGGTCAGGTATGCTAGTAGAGGTAACTGTATAAACAGTTGGTTTAGACCTGTGTAGTTACTATCCTTAAACCTATTGGAGAAAGAGAATGGGGTCCATACATATAAAATGAGCAACGCATTCCTAGTTTTCCTTTATATTTACTCAGGTGAGTGAAATTATTATTTCAGGCGTGGTTCTCCCAGGATGTTTAGTGCTGAATATAAATGGAGACCTTGATAGATACATTGTATGTGTGTGTGTATTGTTCTACTGAACACTGCTCTGTTTCTTTTAGGACCCCTGACAGTGATTTCTGGAGTAAACTTTTTGAGAGAATTCTGAATGCAGATGGTAAGTCCACAGTACCTCTGCTGAGGGAGTTGAGAGAGGAAATCAGTGAAATGTTTGACAGCTCTTTCAAAGAACGACTTTTGTTGACCTTAGCTGCCGTGGGAGAAACTTTTCTCCTGGTGAACTTCCAGTGACTTCATAGAAAACAAACACATTTTGTATTCTAGAGAAGAATTTGTTGTTGCTTTCTTATGTTTTCAAATGTAAACATGAGAGTGATTGGAGCCATTTCTGCAATACTTCACATGGGACTTGCTCAAGACTGTTTCTATTGCATGAGTTATGGAAAACCTCCTGAGCCTCTACATGAACCTTTTTTGTGTTGGAGCAGTTTGTGAGAGAAAATTGTTTGTCTTAACTGCCACCTCCCCTTCTTGTACAGCTCCTTAAAAATTTAACACCTACCTTGAACCACACTCTTGGAAATGTCTTTGTCCTGCATTCAGTTGGTCTTTTACTTGGTGTTGAATCAATAAAGTTGTGTTTTGGTAGCGAGTGTCATATTTAACATTGCTATCAAATGGTTTCAAAAGACTTCATTTAGAATCCATGCAGGAGTGCTGCTGTGTGACTGGGAATATTTTGTGGCTGCTGGATGCAAAAGCCCCTCATTTGGTGGCAGCTTTCATAACCACATGGGATTTCCTGGACACTTGAATACAGCTTGAATGCTTCTACTTGGAATGTGTTCTTGTAGAAAATTGTCATAAGAAGAAGTAGGTGAAGTCACAAGTGGAAAAGCTGCACACATAAACCATTTTTCTTCTTAAGGCAAGAGTTTTGTTTACTTTTGCGAGGGCTGGAGTTCCTGACTGGATTTGAGCATCCCTGAAATCTCAATTTGCCCTAAGCGATGTGTTGGCAGGATTTTTTGGGGGGTTTTGTGGATAGTTATATGTCTTAACCTTTTCTGTACTGCATTACTGAAACCAGTACAAAGGCTTCATTTTATTCAAGACAACGGAATTTACCAGATCCAAACCCAAGGTGGTACTGTGTACTTGAAGTGTAAGGAAACTTCTCAGACTTGGGATTTACTTCCTTGCAGCTTCTCCCACACAGGAAGGTGAGAGTAGACAACTGCATCATTGGCAATTTCCTCTCCCTAAGAAGCCAAATGGACTGTGTTTTTTAATTTTGTTGAATTCTCCAGCCACGGTTCTGTTTGGTTCTCCCCCTTTGTGTTATCTCCAAATTTTGGGGTGGAACTCAGTTTTGTCTTTTCCATATTGCTTCAAGCCACCTTCTTTCCTGCTTTTTTTCTGCATATTCCATCACTGTTCCTCTTACTTTAGCCTGTCTTCTTTTACTGTCATGGATTCCTAATGCCTTTTTTTACACTTTCTCTGAGAGGGTTATATATTCTTCTAATTCAGGAATAGGACCTAAATGCTCTGGTAGACCAGCTTTAATATCGAATGAAAACTGCTGCTGAAGAATTTATTTTGGTCCATTAATGCCTTAATTAATGCTTCTTGTAGTACATTGATTAGTCATCTGTTGAGCTAGCAGATAAACAATGCTCCATCTCTAACCAGAGTTTAGAGCCAAGATCACTGGTAGAGCACTCAGGAGTCCAATGCATAGCTAACTTCTGTTAGCTCTAAAAAGATGCTGTGTTTGTTCTTTTATTTAACTGAATTTTTCTTTTGCTGATCCTTTAACTGCCTTTTAAACAAAATCTGGGGAATCTCACTTGCTGGCCTCTCACTTGCAACTTTTTCAGTTTATATCCTGCAGCACTGACCTGAATACCAGGTAGATTAGGAAGAGAAGGCTCCTAACAAAGTGTCAGTCATCCCAAGGACTTCTCAGACAAGGCGTGTTTGTAGCCAGTACAGAACAACTTCACTGTGTCTAATTCGCACAGAAAGCTTTTGAGAACAGGCTGAACAGGGATAAGAGCTCTCAGCAGAAGTTCAGTAGAGGAAATCTGTTCTTCAGGTCTTTAAAATATGTAAGTGAACCTATTTGTCTTTACTTAAATGAGATCTAAAGCAAAGCTGCCAATACTCCACTATTACTTTTTTTGTTGACATGGCATCTGTTTTCTTTCTAAACAAAAAGTGTGCTAATCCTTCTTTGTCTAATACAGCTGCCCATGATCTGTTACTCTTCATGTACATCCCAGACAACACAAAACTGCCCCCCAGTAGTGTAAAAACAGAAACAGCAATGGCATTATGAATTTGTCCATAATAAAGACACACAAATAATGGAGAGGAGCAAGCAGGTATAACAAGAACAAGCAGTCATCTCTTCTGATGTTTGTTCCTATTTCTGCTTCAATGAACTCTGCCTCTCTGCTGCACAGGTCAGTCTCTGCCTCCCCTCTGCCATGAGCTGATGGCACCAACATGTAACAGGAACTCAGGGAGCTCTTTGCACGTCCCTGTTGCCTGTTCAAGTAACTGCCTCCAACCTTCAACAAGCTTTTCCTGAGCATCACTTTTTGAATCATTGTGTAACACACAGGTGCTCTGTGGCCTTGCAGGCTGGGATTGCCATAGACTTGTCATGAAGTAGGAGATACACCAGCCTTGCTCACGGGATATTTGGAGATGAAAACTGTCTTCATCTTGTCTGAGGGGGAAAAAGAGGCATTTATAAATCCTGACAGGACAAAATGTTCCACACCAGGTAGAGGGTAAAATGAAATTGTGTGACAGCCAGATGTAGAAGTCCTAGTGAGGTTATCATTAAAAAATAGAGTGATGGAATCTGGGCTATGGAAAATTTTAATGCCTATTATATAAATAAAAGTGCAAAGTGCACAAAGGAAAATAGGAGTGTGATGGGTCTTGGTTGTACCAGGTTGCTTGAGAACAAAACTTGACCAGAGATACAAGAGGGATGTCTGGAAGATATCTGCAGGCTTCAGCTGCTTTGATTTAGAAACTGAAAAGAATCAAATTATTAATGTCCAGTCTGTTAAGCAAAAAGGGATCTAGAAATATTTGCAGGAAATCACTGAGCAGCCAAAAATACTAAATGTCTAAAATGGGGGCTGATTTAATGTGCTTGAGCTGTGGATGGGACAAACCCCACAGGTGTGATCCATTTTGTTCCCCTTAAGAAGCTGCAGCTGGAGTTGATTCCACTGTTTCCAAGGGCTCACAACGATCATTGCTTACACCTGTGAAACACAGCTGGTCCAGGTTACCTCCTTACTGGCTCTGGAGTGGAGCGACCAATGATGTTACAGAACCTAATTGCTTTTTAAGGTACACCTGCAAGCATTTACAAATCCGTTGTGATCTCTGAAACTCACTTTATTTGCTCACTTAACATGTGAAGAGATCATTTTAAGGAAGCCTGAGGAAAGGTGAGGAGTACTGATCATCTGCTGGTCTTCAAAAAGGTACGTGATTTGTAGATTTAAAATCCTGACTCTGAGATAATTGGGAAATCTAAAATTTATCAGATAAGTGCCCTCAGAATATATGTATCTGAGACTTTTGCAGCCTGGGGTTTGTGTTCAATAAAAAGATCAAGAAAACTTCAGAAGAGATAGATGCACCTGATAACTGGTACATTATCAGAAGTGTAAGCCTGAGCTTGTGCTAGCAGATAAAATGATTTCACAGAATAAACTAGGATTTTTGGGTTTTCCGGAGTAAAGTAGAATGGACAGGCAATTCAGGAGAGCTATAAAAATGTGAGGTTATGCAGGGACAAAATTAAAAGGGCCAAAGCCCAACTAAAACTTAATCTGGGTACTGCTGTGAAAGACAGAATAAAATGCTTCTATAAATAAATGAGCAACAAAAAGGGCTGAGAAGAATCTCTATTCTTATGGGACTTTAAGGCACTCTTTAATAAAAAGTGGTTGAGTCAGTGTCCCTGGCAGGATTTAAATAATATATAGAGGTGGCACTTGGGGATGACCTGGTTTAGTGGTGAACTTGGTGGTGCTGGGTGGGCTCTTGGAAATCTTTTCCAACCTTAATGATTCTATTATTTAAAGAAGACAAATCACCCCTCCTGCCTGAGCATCAGCAAGTAATTCTGCATCTTTTTTCTGTTCTGCTGCTGCTTTCCCAAATAATATTCTAAAATGCATTTGGGCTAAAGTGTATCTCCTGAGGTGCAGCGCTCCCTGCGGTGCCCCGGTGATTTCCCCAAGGACGCCTCAATGTCCAAAAGCTGAGTTCTTATTCGAAGTGAGTTATTTGCCTGTAGGCTGGGAAATTGGGGTTGGAGTCTTTCCTTTAGCTTTGGGCTCTGGGCACTGCAGTGACAGGGATGTGCCTGTGTTTATACAGATCACCCTTAAAGCTTGACAAAGAACACTGAACTCCTTTAACAGTTTCATTCTTTTGGTTCTTACTATTTCACACTTTTTGCCTCTCTGCTCAGTTATTCCAGCAGAAGCTGGATGCTGTTTGCAAGCTTAGAAATATGAAGGTTTCATCTCCATAATAGTTTAAATTATTAAACAACGTGAATATCAAGGTCATTCAGTAAAGACTGAGGAAAAATGTTGTTCTTTTTGTTGGTTCTAGAAATGTTTGTTCCCTACTTTCCTTTTGTAATAACTATGATCCAAAGCTATTTAATTATTGACCTCATGGTTCCAGCTGGTATGGAAGTGTGATTTACCAACCAGCAGCAGTAGCTGGGTGACACAATGCTGACAAAAGACAAATGTTAGTGTTCAGTTTCTAGGCCTGAGGTGATGGGTTTTTTCCTCCAGTGCTTTGGATTCTCTTGATTTTTCAGTATCTTAGGTTGCATATTTTCTTGGAGCTAAACTAGTAATGTACTTTGTAGTGCAATACTTTAGATCATTTTGTGGGAAAAAAAAAGTTGGAATAATGCAGAATTCAGTATTGGTATGCTTCCTTGATATGCAGTAGAGGCACTGGACTGTTCTGCCACATCTGCAGCTACTCCTAAAGAGCCAACCTGGATTCGTACTTTACCTGTGTGTGAACTGAACTGGCTTATTCCAAGTGCCTTCTAAAATTATTATTTTTGTTCCTCTCTAAGTTCTTAGTCTTTCCTTTTCTCTCCTCTGTGCTTTGCCATTTTTACATGCACTAAACATTTGTTCTGTAAGAATGTGTTGATGTGCAAGCCCCACACAGCCAAGGCCTGACCAACAGTCACAGGGTCCTCGGGGGTCCCTTCCAGCTCAGGCTGTTCTGTGATTCCATGAGTTATTACTGAGTGGTTATAAGCAGTATGAAGCCTTCACATAAACCAGGGTCTCTGTCCCCTCTTTTTTTGTGACATGCCTTTCCTTCCAGAAGTGGTTGTATCTCAGTAATGCTGCAGAGATTTTCAGGACAGAAGTTACTCTACAAATATGAGTGTTTATTTAACCTCAAACCCAGTGAGGAGCTGGGAAAGATAAATCTAGTTCTAATGAATGAAGTCCGAAAGCTGACAGCGTTCAGTAATCTCACAGGCTTGGGATATTTTCTGACAAGAAAATTCATTTCTGAAACTTGTTGACAGAAACATCAAGAATGGAGCTGCTTTCTTTGCTTCCACCCACCCCAGCAAAGAGTGGGGGAAGAGAAGCAGCTCTTATAAATAGCTTGGTTCCTGTTGTATTTGTAAGTTCAGTGCTTTTTGTGTCAGTGACATCACCTTCTTCTCCATGGCAACCCCCTACGATGTCAAAACTGCAGGGCACCATCAGAGGAATTCAGACCAGCAGATGAACAGGTTGAATCAAGATGATTTAACTGCAAAATAGTGCAGGGGCAACAGAAGGAGGTGGGAAACAGAAAAAGAGGCTACTGGCAGCTCTCTTACACTGGAAAACAAACATCTCTAGTGTCTGGTTCCCCAAACTCTGCTCTATCTCTTTTTCCAAGTCGTTGTCAGGAGGAGGTAGGTGGAAGGCAGGCAGGAATCTTATTCCTGATCTTCAGTGTGTCTGGAGAGTAGAACTACAGGTGACTAAGC
This sequence comes from Motacilla alba alba, assembly GCF_015832195.1. Taxonomy (NCBI): domain Eukaryota; kingdom Metazoa; phylum Chordata; class Aves; order Passeriformes; family Motacillidae; genus Motacilla; species Motacilla alba. The sequence continues at coordinate 9,931,556 of NC_052020.1, read as the reverse complement.
AGGAGGAGCATGACTGACTCACTCCTGAATTATTTCTCACTCCTCTCCCCCCTCCCATCTATTCTGTTTGTTTTTTTAGCTTTCACCCAACAGCTCAGATTTTTCCCCAGGCTCTGATGAGGAAGAATTAGCAGCAGGCTTTCTTGTTACCTAATGTTCACAAAAATGTGCTTGTGGTTATCCAGGTGAGGAAATAGAAGCCAACTCCAAGAACAAGAAAAATGAATTGGCACTTGAATACAACACCTTTATCTGGGAGGAAAAAAAAAAAAAGGGCCTCTCTTTTCTGAGTGTTGTGTAGGAAATACTGAAGTAACTGATGTGCCAGGAAGCTGTAAATAACTGGCTTCCTTATCAGGATACCTATGGAAAACACCTCATTGCCTCCCTGGCAGCCCTGCTGGTGTTGATTTCTAAACCGACTGCAGTGGGGAGAAGCCATGGCACTTGCTGTCTTGATTAAAACATTGGATTCTGCTGGGTTGCATTTGGGACTCAAGGATCAGGAATATAATGGTTACAGCTGCAGAGTTTCAGCCAGTATGAGCTGTTTCCATCAGCTTAATAAATCTGTCCTCATTTACATCCCTGTGAAGTCTGAAGCCATAGAACAGAAGCCATAGAACAGTTTACCTTCCTTCTCAGGGTGCCAGGAGAACTGAAACCTAGCCTGCAGAAGTGTCAACTTTGTATTAGCTTTTGCAATTTTTGAAATTGCATGACATGGGACCCAGACAAGCTCTGCAAGACCAGTACAATGCCCAGAGTCCTGACATCCACAAAAGGATGTGGCAATGCTTCCCACACAGCGAAGGAATTCTGTGTTGGAATGACATTTTATTTGCCACCTGTGGCCTGCAGTTTATGGGGCATGAGAGTCTTTAATCATGGATTCTCAAAGTGTAAGGCTCTGTTTATCTGAAGCTCTCTCCCCACCCCAGTGTGATGCTAAGCCTGTGATTTCTGGGCTTGGTTGAGGGGAAAATGCATGGAGTCTCTACACACCAGAATCTTGATTAGTATCTTGCTTTTGCCTTTTGTGCAAAATGCCACTCAAGGCACTGTGCCATCCTCTTTGCTGAGCTCACAGCATCAGCCCACGATAAAAAAAGGTCCCAGAAAACATTGACTCACTGCATCCCAGCATCCTGACAGGGCTATGTGTCTGCAATGAGATCTCCTCGGCCAGAACTGCAAGGTTTCAATGGAATTGGTGCTCGTGAGGCTGTTTTACCTTCCCTGAGTTGTGCTACCACCTGTACTGCCTGCCAGGAACAGGGGTGGGAGCACTGGGATCACTGCCCAGCGCCTGGCACGGGGCAGTGCTGCTGAGGAAGCAGCTGGAGCCGGGGGGTTTGCATGTGCATGAGGAGTTTTCTGCAGAAGCTTTAAGACTAAATTGCTGAGAATTTTTGCCTGAAGCAAGGGATGTTTCCCGTATTTAAGACAAGCAGCAACCTGCAGTCAGAAGGAAGAAGGGACTGAATTTACTCCAGAAGTATTTCTCTGGGATCTTTTTTCAAGGTAAGCCTGCTTTTGTGAGAGGTAGATGGGGCAACAGCGTTCAGCATTCTGAACACTGAAACTAAAATGACTTCTTGCGTTTTTGTTACCTTCCTGGTCTGCAGAACTCAGATAAATGTATTATGTCTCTCATACTCCCTTTTTAGGCTGAAAAATCAACCAATAAGAGCAATATCGAACCAATAAGAGGTCTGAAGCCATAAAAATGGGTGAGGGAGAATGTTTTTGACCTTGCTCCTGTGGTGTTTTTAACACTGCCTGTGTCCTAGTGGTGAATAAATGCCATGGACTGTGCCTCTAAAACATATATTTAAGTAGCAGAATGATGGGAATTGAAATAACAGGTGAATGAAAGTAAAATTTAGTAAAGAGACATCAGCTTAAGGCTTTTTAATTTAGTGGTTTTCAACATTGCTAGATTATTTGTTGTTCTGTAGGAGGCAAAATGAAGATGGTTCCTGCCTTGGGAATTTGGACTTCAAGTTTTTTAGTTGGCACGGTTTGAAGAAATGCTGTGGAAACCTAAAGCAAGGAGATAAGATTTATTTTTTTTTTAATTTGTATGACACCTGAACAACCAGTTTATGGCTGTTGAAAACTATTGGTAGAGAGACCAGAAAGTAGTAGAGAGCTTGTCCTAGCTGCAGGAAAAGCCTGTTAAAGGTAGGGGGAAAAATACCTTGAATGTACAGAGATGGCTCTGAAAAAAACTGGTAACACCTAAAAAATGTTTGATCATCAGCATCCCTTCCTTATACTGAAACTATTCCTACTGGGAACCCTCCAGCCTGAGAAATGTGTGCTTAGGTTGTGGGTATAAATGACAGTCCTTGATGGGACTACAGCAGAGCATGGATTTGGCAGAGCTGCTGAAGCCATGGAGGGAAGGCACTTGCTGAGCCCAAAAGTGCAGGGCAGCGCATGCACGCTTTCTCTTTGCATGCTGATGGTGCTAATATGTGAATGCAGTTCCATTTTGCTCTTGGAAAAGGAACAACGTGTGCTCATAAAATAAAACCACCCTTTGGTTAGGGAAATAACTATAGTATAGTATGGTTAGGGAAATAACTATAACTTTTGGAAAAAAGCCTTGTCAAGTCTGTGAAGAGTGAAATCAAAATACTTTCTTGCCTCTTCTTTTCCCTAAGGAAGGTGGAAACCAAACATGCCTGGAGGGAAATGGTGCTCCGGGCAGGCTGCAGAATGGCTGGGTGAGGTTGCCTGGGGAAGGGCACCTGTGCCCAATGTTGAGGCAGGGGCTGGTGGCCAGGAGGGCCTTGGTGCCAGCAGTGCTTGTGTAACGTTGTGCTGTGTCCGCAGCTGTTGCTGCCAGGCACTGGATCAGCTCATGCACTTGGATGCAGTTGCTGCAGCTTGATTCCATTCCGTAGAAATAGTTGAGGACATTCCTGCCAAATTCCCAGTAAGGAGTCATCAGTTCTGCCTCTGTCACTTGGGGAGCATGAATGAATAACTCTTAAATCATTAATCTAGGGCAGCTTCCAAGAATCCTGTGTACCCTGGAATACACTGTGATCCAATTCATTATCCAGGGACAGCAAAGACTTTGAAGAGGTGTTTACCCAGGGGTGGCCATGCTACATTTCAAACTCCAAAGAAAATTACCACATGAGAGGGTATGGGGCAGCAAGGGAAGTGGAAGCAAGGCCCCAGAGGAGCAGGGAAACTGGAAAGGGACAGTAGTAGCCACATGTTGTGGATTGGTGGACAGGCCAGCACAGCAGCCTGTGACTTTGGGGGGCTATGGAAACTGATGATACTGCTTTTGGCAGTGCCACTTGACATAATTTTAAACTGGAATTCTGCATAACCAGTGTTAAACATCAGGTTATATTCCATGGGATGGTTCTTTACATCTGGTAAAACCTTGTGTTTTGGCTGACAATGACTTGGTGGTAGAGGGGGGCTTTTCTGAGTTCCAGAGAGAACTGTGGAAGGATGGATAAATAAGAGGAAACAAGTGCTGCTGCTGGAGAATGTAAAGCACAGCAACCTAGATAAAGGTGATCCTAATTGAGGAGGAGGAGCATTGGTATTTAATTAAAACTACCCCTAAACCCCAGGTTCCTAGCAGTAAAATAAATAATAGCAGGACATGAGTAATTCCTCTCGGGGGAAATGTCAGAGACAAAATTACACTAATGTAGTAATAAGAGGGGCCTGTGTGCAATTGCTCAGAGGAATAGGAACAGGGCAGAATGATTTTTCACTGCTAAGAAGTTCAAATGTGGTTCATCTGAAAAAGGACAGGTGCTGGTTAAAGCACATGCTCCTCGGGCCGTTTCCAAAGACAGAGCTCTCTGAGTTCCTGAGCTGGATGTTCATGCAGGAGTTGGTAATCCCAGCACAGAGACTGAGCTCCCTCTCTGCTTTAGCAAATGATGACAAGTTCTGTGTGTCACTTGCACTCCTGCTGCTCCATCAGGGTGTTTTCAGTGAATTAAATATTTCGGACCCAGACTTAGGACAACTGTGCCACGTGTCATGCATCTGAAGGCAAGAAAGGACATTAGACCAGCTTTTTGTTTCCTTATTTCCCTCCCACTCCTCATTTCAATCATCTTAGAGTTCTATCTGCATTCCTCAAGCTGTGATGCTCATTCTGGGGAGGAGGTTAAATAGTGTGAACTCATTAACCACTCTTGACTGAGTAACAGCCAGTGACAGAACATTGTTTCTTCTCCATAACTGCCTTGCATAAAGCTGCGTTTCAGTTTTGGTTACTCCTTCCATTTTATGCTTTTCATTTCTGGGACATCCATCTGTTTACCAGACAAGGTTGGGGGGGGCGGGGGGGGGGGGGCAGTGAGGGGAGTGGAAATAATCCCAAAATACAAAAAGAAAAACCCATACAAGTGAGGCTGGTTAGGGCTTGGAGGAGGCTGATCTATTGGAAGGTTCCCTGCCCGTGGAAGGGGGCTGGAACTAGATGATCTTTAAGGTCTCTTCCAACCCAAACTGCTCTGTGATTTCTCTGATGCTGTGACTATATAATGAAGAACAGAGGCATTGGGACACTGGAATGAGAACTGCTGTTGTAGCGAGAGAAGATCTGGATACTCGGGGACCAGGAAAGCAGGTAGTAGAGCCTTTTCCCTTTTGTGTTCTTCTTCCTTTCCTCCCTTTTTTTTTTTCCTTTCCTTCCTTTCCTCCTTTTTACCCCATCTGTGAAAATAACCAACCAACTACCCTCAGCTCTCCCCCAGAACCCCCAAGTGATAGTGGCTTGTGGTAGACATGGAAGGCAATTCATAACCTGCTCTGAAGAATCAATGTAGCTCAACTGTGGTGTTGAGCAGTGTCATTTTTGGTGTAGACACAGCTGAGGCAATGCAACAGCATCCTCTGGCTGGGGGCAGGTGGCCTGCTGGTATGGCATAGAGAGAGTGTATGGCATTGCAAACTAGAAAGCAAATGGTACTCAGCAACTTCAGCTGGGACAGTGACTCCATAAGTTGATAATGTCAGCTTGATGGCTCTGAGCTCAATTGTTTCTCCCTGAGAACTGGTTAAATGGAGTTGACTGTCTGTAGGGTCAGCTCCCTTATTGATGGCCTTCTAGTTTTTTGACTTTCTTCCTTGCCAAGCATTGTGGGAACCTTTTTATCCCACCCGTGTCAACATTTGAGTCTTCTAAATCTTTGACTCTTCAAGGCGCAGAAGGAGCTGAGGGTCTTCACAGCAGAGCTGGAGAGCTGTACTTGGAGGGGGAGAAGAAGGGTGAAAGTGTGTCCTTAATCTGGGCCAGGAACAGAGGAGTTAACATGTAGTGGCCAGAAGGCACTACACAGATCTTAAAATAACCAAGAACAGGATAATTTGGCTTAAAAAACCATCTGGGTCTTGATTCAGTGCTCATTAAAATTCATAGTAGCTTTATGATTGGCTTCTGGAAGAATTAAGCAGGGTGTTACACTTCATAATGAGTACTTTGGGCCTTGGCCAAGAAAGTACATCACTGCATACAATAATGCTAGAAATTAACTTCTTTCCTGTAACATCCAGCTTAGAATGAGGATCTTTCTAGCACTTGTGGAAGTCAGTGAAAAAGCTCTGGTTTCAAGGGATTTTGGATTGTATCCGAAGAACAGATGTTACAGCTGGCTTTGGGAAGAAGTCTCTCTGGGCAAGTCATCTCTGAGCTGGTCATGCTGCAGCAAGCTGTCCGCTTTGGGGACACTCACAGTCCGCAGCCATCAGAGTTCCTGAGTGTGCAGGGAAAGGAGAAAAGCCAGACTGCAAACCTAGCCCTGGGATGGAGTAATTGGGGCCTAAAAGGAAAAACGCCTGCTTGTGTTTATTTCATTAGAAACCTAAACGTATTAACTAATGGCACAAATAGCTTAGAATCTTGTGGCACCTCATCAACCATGAGATGAGGTCAGTAGACAAAATGCTCCTGTCTGTGACTGCTGCTGAGAAAACCTCCTGATTTCTGCCTCTTTCTTATACAATGCTGTTTGGCATACTGTTAAAGGAAAGAAAATACTAATTCTGCTTGCTCCCAAACTAGAAATTTGCAAAGCTCTTTGGGTTTTTGTGTTCTCTTCCAAGTTCTAAATATGCTCTTCTCCCAAAGCATCTTGAAACAGCAGCCCGGGTCACATAAAGCTGAGCTGATAACTTATTTAAGGAATATTACCTTTTATTCATTTAAAGACATGTTTTTAAAGAGTCTCTTAGAACTTGGGCTCACCTGAATTTTCTGCCTACTCCTAATCTGTGGTCTGGGATCTCGTTCAGTGGTCTGTGACTGTGCTTAGACTGGGACTGCTACTTGTGGAAAGAAGAAAATGAAGGAATTTTCCAGATAAATACTCAAGTATTTCTGTAAGACATCTTTGGGCACAACTGTTACCCAGGCTTTCAGTTTTCATTAAAATTCTGAAGAACTAAATAAGAAAATGGTCATTTTAAGTGCTAAGAAGCCTTGCCCCCCCCCCCCCCAAGATCACATTTAGAATGGAGACGAGCTAGTTAATATTTTTTGTATTGGAATGTATTTTTTTTAATTCATTTATTTATAGAATTTATTTGGCACCTCAGAGAGCACATGAACAAGAAAAGTGTTTTTTTGAAATAGTAGTTTGACAAATGGTGATTAAGTAGAAGATAAACTGAAGTTTTTTGGTTATTTTTACTAGCCTCAGAATCTCCAAATGTGCAGATTAGGAAACATCACATCTTATTTACAGCTTAAATGGCTATGTCTTCTGTTGCTGTTTTCTTTAAGGATGATGGTGATGATGGAGATTTTCTTTAATCTTTAGATACACTCACACACATATGTGTATATCAGTGGACTAGTTTCTGGTGTCATGTTGAAGAGGATTCTGGTTGAGTTGTTCCACCATGGTTTCCCTCCCTCTGCAGCCAGCAGGATCTAGACTCCTTCCAAAGGATGGGCATTCACTCTGCCAAGTGCCAGCAGGTCCATGTGCTCAGGCTGTGACTGTGCTCAGTTTGGCCTCCCTTAATTGTAGGGTAGGGCTGTGGTAGAAAAATGTTCCTACCATACCAGAGACAGCCGGCATGTTCCAGTCCTTTCTAACGTGCATTGCCTGACTGTGTGCATGCTTTAGTTCCTTATTGTGGAATCTGACAGCCTCAGTAGTTGCACAGATGTTTTGGGTCGTTTGGAAACTTGTTTTTAATGGAGACTAGTGGTAGTTGGAAATTTACTGTTTGCCCACTACTGTTGTGCTGAAACTGGTACCTAAGAACAACCAGCGCCTCCCTCTGGCTTGGGCAGTATTCAGGCTATTAAAAATTCCAGCCTAAATGAAGGATGAAGGAGATTACAGAAGTCTTACTTTTTTTATCCTCAGCAACTACTGTCAGGAAAGACCAAAACTGACTCTTGGGGGAGGTAGGAATTTACTTGTTCCTCTGTCATAGCAGTTAGAATGCAAAACAAGGATGTCTCAGCTACCATTTTTCTGTGTTATATCAATAAATCTCTAAGTGGGGACTATAATAATTTAATCCTTTGCAACCCCTCCTTGGACTCCAGAGCATTTGCTGCTCGTGGAGATAAGGGAGACTGAGGGTTCAGTATTGTGACATGCTGCTCTCAGTGGCAGAACAAGAAGGTCCAGTTCCTGCATTGCAGGTTGTGGCTGCTGTGTTGTGGCATGACTTTGTGCAGCTGAACTGTAGGCCAGGCTCCTGAGACAGCCAGAGCTTGAAAAATAAATTAAATAATAGTAAAAAAAAAAAAAAAAAAAAAACAAAAAACAAAAAAAAAACCACAAAAAAAACCAAAAAAAAACCCAAAAAAGCCCCCAAAAAAACTCCAAAAACCCAACCAGGTTTAACCCTTCAACTGCCTCCTACTTCTAGGGAGAGGAAACCAAATGCTTAATCCAGCCTCAGCAGCTGGAAGGGGTTGAAATAAATTTTGGATACTTGTTCCCGTTGCAGTTGTCAGCCCTTCCCTTCTTTTCTTCCACAGAGAGGAATAGCTGCTCTGCCTCTATCAGCCTTCCCCCCAGAAATGTCAGCCACTCACCACCACAGGTCAAAGCCCTCTCCTGTACTTGCTGTAGGGAAGCTGCTGCGGGGAGGTGACGCCTGTTCCCTGGCATGGGATTAGCAGTGCATCTTCCCGATTTTCCTGGGCCGAATGCTTTCAGGGTAAGGCTGAGTTGGCTGCAAGGACAGTTGTTCCCTGCCTCCACACGGCTGCAAGTGGGACGGGAAACCTGTGCTGCACGGAGGCACGTGCTTGGATTTTGACAAGCATAGGCTCCAACCCTCAAATTATTCTAAGCTCTGCAGAGTTGGGTTTGAATGTACCCAGAGGTAGAGTGACTAATGGCAGCAAATGGTGTTAGACTTTTGCAGCCGTTATTTTAGCCACTAGGAATTCGCCGGATTCTGGCTAATACTTCAGCGATAGCTGACTGACCTAGTTATTCAGAACAGAGGCTGCGGTCTGTATTCCTCTGCTGCCAGCGAGGGATTTCAATCTGCATTTCTATAGCATCCTTAAGGATCGCAGCACGCTTGGAAAAACAACAGATTAAGCCGCCTCTGTTCTGGGGGAGTTGAGCATTGTCACAGTCATTTTAGCAGCATGCAGAATGCCTTTCCCAAGGTGACCTGGGAATCTGTAGGCAATGTTGGCTTTCTGCTGTGTTGTCCCCATTGCAGGACTGATCATCGTGGCTTTTGTGGGAAGCAGAAGAAGCACCTTTTGTAGAGGGTGGCACAGGCTTGCGGGGTGGACCATGATGTTACTTCTGTTATAACCAAATAAGTCTGTGAATTTTTACAAGTAAAAGATCTGGAAGATGTGTGAGGCGGCTGTGTTCCAAGCTGTATTGATATTATCTGCAGGAACATCTACCAAGCCACAGGAATTTAACCAGTAGCAAAATAGCATGTGCTCTGTTCAGGTGATCTTCTTGAGCTTTAGCTTCAGTTTATCATCAGAGTGGGAGTTAAAATTTTCAAAGAGTCTGATGTTTTCTTACTCTCTCTAAGCTTAACCTGCTTTTTTCACTGAAACAGTTGTCAGGTACTGGGCACTGCACCAGGGCAGTGGTGGAGTCATCATCCTTGAGGTGTTCAAAGAAGGACTGGGTGTGGTGCTCAGTGCTCTGGTCTGGTTGACAAGGTGGTGATGGGTCAAAGGTTGGACTTGATGATTTTAGAGGTCTTTTCCAACCTTAATGATTACGTGCTTCTTGCCTCTGGCATTCTGCAAATTTGGCAGAATTTGCAGATCCTTGTGCTATTTCCTTGCTGGCCGTGCTTTGCTCCACCACAGGAGTTGTTTGGCCCAGGAGAGTCTGGCTGTAACCCACTGTGAGCCTGAAGCAGGACAAATTCTCTTCCATGTGCCCCGATCTGCATTGTTTGGCATAGGGTAAAGAGGGACTCTGAGCTCCCTACAGCCCTGCCAGATAGGAGTGTGGGGATGTGTCCAGATCCTTGACAGCACCCAGAGCTCTGGCAGAAGCAATGGATTTGCTCGATGAACCTCCAGTTCCTCAGTTCTCATGAATTTGTGTTTTGTTTTGAATTGGAAAAAATCTCCCCTTGGTTTACACTGTAAACCTTGGATAAAAACACTGGGTGAGCTCATGCAGCTGGAGTTCAAGCAGGGCTTTGTCCTGCTGGCATCTCAGGATCCTACCTGGATAATGGCAGCAATGCATAGTAAACAGGAGGATAACCCAAACACTGGAGCTGGCTATCCAGGTCATGCTCTCTTGGAATGTGCTGCCCGCTCCGAATGGGATACCCTTAAGGAAAGGTGGCTAAACTGTAAGCACTTATTTAAAGTGAAACTGCCTCTGGATTGCTCCCTCCTTATCTCCAGTCCTGGCTTCACTGTCATGTGTTGAGTATGAGACTCCCAGACTTGATTCCTATCTCGTGCTTCCTCCCACCGGTTGGTTCTGATGTGCCGATTTGCAGCACACCCTTTCTCCTAGTGACCCCTTTGTCCCAGTCCTTAAGTGTATTCTTTCAGCTCCCTGGCCAGTTTCTCTAGATTTACAGAACCATGAAAGTGAAGGAAGGGATTCAGTGTGGAAGAGCATCTCTGCTTCCTATCTGATCCCTGAGCACAGGGAAGACTTGATGCAAAGTCTGGTCCAGAGCCACAGCCTGGCTTCATAGGTGGAATTGCTGTAGTTCTTACTGGGATTTCATGATTGTATCAGATTTCCTATGCCTTGCTGTTAGCTTTTTCCTGGAAGCTCTGTTGAACACAGACCCATTTTCCTTAGCAGTTTGCTCAGTTTCCAAAAGCTTCAGACAGGTGAGTAGGTATGTTTCTCCTAGCTGAAGCAGAAGACAGAAATTGTATATGGTACAGTTGGCCTGACTGTCTTGGACCTTTTATTTTTTAAGTTAAAAGTCCCCAGTGTTGCCTGCTAGAATAGGAAAACATTTAATAATGGGGTTTTCATCACAAAATCTTCCTTCAGTGGTGATTAAACGGGATTAAATGGAACCTATTGCAGCAGCAGTGCAGGATGTGAGATCCTGGAGCTCTCCTAGCACAGTGATGTGGCTGGGCAGGATGAGGAACGAGGTGAGATCAGCACTTTGGATCTGAAATTTGCTTTGCTTTGTGTCTGGGGAGGGGACATGGAATATGAAATGGCCTTTGCTGGGAAGATAAATCAGGCAGGCTGCAATGCAGACATTTAGTCAACGTACCCTGCAGCACTTGTTGCTGCCAGGAATGCTGTCCCGGAGACCGACGGGACCTGAGAGAGCAGCCGTAGGAGGAGTGGGGCGTGTATCATGTGTTTATATGAATGCGCCAGTATAATTATTTATATTGTCTTGTGCAATTCTCTAGCTAAGAAGAGAGCAGTGGGCAGGCAAGGAGCAGTAAAATGTGTAATGAAGGGATAGTTGCTGAAGGGGAAAATTAGAGACGTGTCACTTTTACTGGGAAATTTTTCTTCAAAGTGTGCAGGGCTGCTGGGACCAAACTTGTGAATATGAAGACTGGAAAGTGTCCTAATTTTTCATTAAGATTGTAGGCAGCAGAGGTTCACACTGATTCAGAACTGCTTTGGTTTCATCTAAGCTTGTGCCTTGACAAGTAAAATCAGGCTCTGCCATTTATAACGAACTCAAGTCTTGTTCTAGAAGACTGTGCTAGCATGTAACCCAGGAAATACAATACTCATGCAAATGTGGGGCCAGCTCCAAGGCTGGATGACTCCTTGTAGACTGTGGAAGCTGTTTGTGTGTGACGCTCCCCACACCACGGTTGTGCAGATGACTCTGCGCTGCCTGGCACGGCAGCAAAGCCCAGGTGCACAGATGACAGGGATGCTTTGCCACCCACACCTACTGGGTTCACACTCTGCTTCCTCATCCCTGATCCTCCACCACGCTGCTCTGCCCTGTGAGTTCCAGTGTGTTGGGAAAGAATGTTGTCCCCCTTTGTTATTTACTATGATTTTTTACTATTAAAGGGAACTTTCCTTCTTTTGATTACATCTGTGTATGGGGCCTGCCCCACAGGAGAGAGAAGCTAATCCCCAGACAGAAAGGAACTTGGCTAGCTCTATTTCCTATACCCTGGGGAGGGAACAGGCAGGAAACCTGGGTCACTGTGGCAGGCAGGGACCTGCAGTGTAACGTAGAAGTGGTGACTGCATGTTCAGGAAGCAGCCTTCCACAACTTAGCTAGCAGGTTCGGAAATGAGGATCAGGAACCTCAGGCCATCAGCTCCAAAAGGTTCTCTCTATGAACCTTGGTTCTGTTCCTTCTCCGTGATAGTACTGTACAGCTCATGAATTCCAACTCCAGCTGAGACTCTGGTGGTTGTACAAAGATACTGCAGCTCTTTTAGCTGGAATGGACAGGTAGGGAGGAAAATGGGAATGGGGGGAACATGGCTGAAAGGTCACTAGGCTGGCTCATCTCTGTGGGACAAGCCACTCCCAGCAATAATAACGACAGCCTAATGGTTATTTGTAGCACGTCACTCACTTAATGGTGGTTCAACAAAACCAATGATATATTAAAAAACTCCTAAAAAGTCACCCCCTAAAAGGGGATGGGGTTTTATGGTTTATATCTCTGTTCTTTGGACCTAAAAATACCTGAAGGTTATGCCAGCATTGTCAGTGGTTTGGACAGACGAAGAATTCTCCTCGCTTGCAATGGAGCAAGGGCAGCTGATGGGTTTGCTGCCATGAACTCTAAATGCTCCAGGCTGTAATCCCCAAAGTGTCCTCTGATGATGGCCCAGTCACCAAGCCCAGCCGGCACTGCCGGAGCTGGTGTCCTCCTGCTTGTGGAAAGTCTATTTCCAGTAGTCAGTAAACCCTGAGGCACAGGCAGCACAACTGAATTAGAGGGTGATCCCAGACTCCAGACCTGGCAGCACTGACTCACGGCGAGGACAGGGGAAAAGTAAAAGCGCCAGGTCATGTGCTGCTCATCTGCAATGCAAATAAATGGGGTGAATTCTTCTACAGCGAGCCATAAAGCAAGCAATCAAAGCTTTCCTTCCTGGAATGACAAGGGATTGGTGGCAGGTCCCAAAATCTGCAGCTAGGCGACACAGGCGGAGATGTCGGGCTTGTTAGAAGCTTCAGCAGCTCCCGGCCCTGAGGCTGTGGAGCTGAGAGAGAAGAGCTGACGAGTGGAGCTTTAATAAGTCACAGTGAAGTAGGGTGTGAAAAAGGGCGGAGGGGAATGGGAGATGATCTCCCCAAAGTTCTTGCCTGAGACGCAGCACATCGGGGTGCCCAGGTGTGACTCTGAGCTCTTTCTCTCTCTTATCCCCTCTAGGGACCAAGAAAGGAGACTGTAAGAAGAAGGCGAGATGGTCCCAAGAGGCTCTGCTGTTGGCATCTGTCGTTTTCCGTGGAACAGGAATCTGAGTCTTCTCTACGCTGAGTGCTCCTGTGTCCCATCTGCTACCACACCCTGAAATCAAACTCGGCAGCTTAGGTGAATCAGGCACTGTACAAACATGTCAGACTTGCCTCCACCCCTTTTTCTTCTCCCGCTTTCTCCTGCCGTCTTTCTCTCTCAAGTTTATCGACGTGTCAGCGGATTCCGGTGGCGGAGCATTCTCACTTCATCTCTGGTCACGGAGCAATGAGGAGTCAGGGGTAAGCGCCCTCCCGCAGATTTGGGGATCAACACTGATTTGCTTGCTTGCTTTAAAACCAGACCAACCGTCCTAATGGCTGCTGTTTCGTGGCATTTGTTCCCTGTGTTTACGGAGGACTGGGTTTGTCAGTTTAAACTAAGTCTCCGCTTCCCAGTGGCTGTGCTGCCTCGGCTTAACCCCTTCTCTTCGGAGCTGAGCCGTGCCACTGCCAAGGATTAGTGTAATGATCACACGTGTGTTGGCAGTGCCCGCCCGGGGTGAGGTGAGAGCGGAATAGTTTGGGGAGTCATACAATTTTTTTTTTTCTCTCAAGGCATGCTTCTGGAAGGGAAGAAAAACTGGGAGCTGGATTCCTTTGGGAATGAGTTTGCTTCATCTTTACTCCTATAGCCCAGCAACACCGTCCTCCAATCGGCTTTGCTGCATGACAGTGGGAGAGTTTACCTCCAGACCCTTCTTTCTCCTCTCCCTTGGAACTGTCCACCACCAGCATTGTTGCAGCAGGACTGCCAGTAAGAACTTGTGATTTTTACTTTCCAGGGTCTATGAGGTGGGACGACGTGTGGGGCTGAGGTCTGGCAGTTCAGCCAACTGACACTCAAGAGAATGGGGAATGTGGAGGGAAAATACCTTGTTGAATCTTGCAGGGTGATGGTCTTAAAACCTTGGGGTGAAGAAGGGGTTAAAAATTACTCGGGATGATGCTTGAGAGAGCAGACAGCATGTCAGGAACATGCATACTCATCGCCTTTACAGGAGACAGAGCAATATCTGCTCCTAAGTATCTTCCATCTGCAAGGACCCTCACCATACCTTACAGAGAGGTCTAGTTAAACACTTCCTGTGTGTATTCCCAACCTTCTGGCAGCTGTGCTGGCCAGGATCCTTTCAGAACACCTCCTGAAGCTATGCTGGAGTACTCGTGTGGGGCTGGGTGTGTGTGTTTTGACTGGCTGAAAGCTGCCTAATCTTGTTCTATTTAAGTTACAATATACAGATTTATTGGGCATTTGTGTTTAATTATTTTTGTCAGGTAACCAGTGCATACAGGCAGGTATTTGCAGTGATAGAAAACAGTCCTGTCTGTTAATATTTGCTTTCTTCTTTGCCAGGGCATTAATGCTTTAATGTATTTGGGGACAGAGCACTGAAAAAACAGAAGAGCAATTTGTGTCTGGTGAGTGTGAGCTCTCAGGTGAAACTGGGGGATGTACAGAGAGTAAGAGACCTTTGCTCACTCTTTGTCTGCTTTTCTGAGTTCTCTGTTTGGGTGCAACCTGTCGGCCCTAACACAGCTGCTGGGGAAGGGAAGCTGCTGCCTTGCTCTCTCCAGCCCTGTCCCATGGAAAAATCTCATTCCTGATGATGCCATGAAGCTTTATATTGCTTTTAACATTCAGTGCTGCCTTGGTATGTACATCCTGCATGCTGTGTGAACAATGATTTATGAATCTAGAAGCAAAGCTGATCAAATAGTGGAAAGCACTATCAGCAAATAGCTTGCTGGATTAGTAGCTGTGCTCCCAGATGGAAAGCCTGCTCTGTGCACAGGGGCTGTTTCTGTCCAGCTGGGTGTGAGTATGGATGTACCTGGGAAGGCCACTCTGGGTCCTGCTGCTTGCAGAGTGAGAAACAACACTTGCCTGGTCACAAAATGGTTTTCATTCCCAAGGAGAGTGAAATTAAGGAGAATTCTTTAAAGTTTGACTGTCCTGCCTCCAATATTTTAAAAAAAAAAAAAAAAGCTCTTTTTAACCTACTTCTGTAATATGCTTAGGGAAATTCACAGGCAGAGAAAGAGCTAAATATTTGTGTAAATTGCTTTAAACAAAATTGCTTAAAGCAGCTTGGACTAGCTTAGCCCAACTGCAAGTAAAAAAACACAGAGCCAGGCTCTGAGCTCTGTATTGCACTTAAGGGGTTTTTGGGTACCCACAGGGGTACCCTGCTGAAGTCCCATCCTGTTCAGAGCCGCACATGAGCGCTGTACCTGGATGGGACACAAGTGAGCAGGAGCAGCTGAAGGCTCACCAGGAGTTGTGCTGCTCAGCACTGAGGGCTGCAGAGAGCCCAGCAACCTCTGACACCTTTTCAGAGGGGTTCTGGACTGGAGAGCAGCTTCCTTGTCTGTGGCCCCAAAGCTGCTCCTGCACCAGTCTCGCTGACTTTGAGTAATAATGTCACAGACTTAGTGCAGTGGAGCACGAAATCAGCACTTGGCTGCTACAGGTCTTGTTTTTAAAGAATTCCTCATTATGGTTTCTTAAGCTGCAGGATTACCATGTGGTTCGAGGACTAATGCGCCGCTGCCATTTGGTCTTACCGATGGTACTGCTGTTCCTAGACTGACCTTCCATTTGTCTGGCAGAAGAGAACAGTGGGAATGGAGGGTGCCCAGAGACTAAAAGTTGGAATCTATTTCCTTCAAAAATGTCTCAGGAAATTACACTTTCCCTAGGGCTCAGCCATTTAACTTGTAGTGTTAGTAATTAGATTATTTTGTAATTAATTGATGAACGGAATGTAGCTGTAGCCAATAGCAGTCATTTATCTCGTGTTAGGAGTGCACCTCAGGTTTGAACGTACAGAGGGCTGTGTGAACACTCACAGTTGTGGCAAACAGCGCAGGATAACTGATATTCCCAGGGAGAAGACTTGTCTGTTGTAATTTAAATTTGCATCTCAGCATTGGCAGCAGCGAGCAGGAAGGCGCTGAGAGTCAGGCAGGTTGTGGGGTTAAGCAAATCTGTGCTTTCATGTTTTGGGGGGCACTGCCTGGGCTGGAGTTTTCCCATCAGTTATCCTGTGGGGATAACACAAGCAAACTGCCTTGCAGGCTGCTGACAGCAGTTAAATGTATTTGTATCTCTCTTTGGGAGAACATGATGAGCATAACTAGGGACTGAGATTGTTCAGTGTTGGCTGGAAGGAAGTTTAACTCTTGCGTGTCTATACTTGGGTCATCTGGGGAATTGCTTGGGTGTCTCTGTCAGCCCTTTGCTGTGCAGAGGAGCGAGTATGGTGATCCAGGACAGTGGTCACCAGTGCCTCATCTGTGTCTGCTTGTGAGAATTCGGCCCAGCTCCCTGAGTGTGTGACTGCATACAGTAAAATCTGTGCTGTGCCCATTTGCACACGGAGCTGCAGCTTTCCTCTGGTAACCCCGCGTGCCAGAGGCAGCTGGATCTGTGAGCAGTGCAAGAGCATGCCGAGGTTCCAGGGCTCACATGGAGCCGCAGGATGTGGTGCTCAGTGTTGCAGCCCAGTGCCTTGGCTCCTTCCCCTGCCATGTGACCCCACATGCCAGATGTGGCCCCTTGGCTTGTCCCAATGTAACCTCTTGTCTGATATTTAAGATGTTGATATTCATGTGAATTTTTGGAGACGGGAGACCTTTACCTTTCTTATTCTCATCTCAGTAGTACTTTTATGCTGGTTTTGAATGGATCTGTCACACAAGACAGTGAAGAGTGAAGCCCTGAATCTGTCAAGCTCTGTCTTGAAGCTCTGTGGTGCTTTGGATTAACTGCAAAATACAGCAACCTGTTTTTAACCCTTCGTGGCAAAATAATGGGGGGAAATCCATGTGGAACAATGCAGCTGCCCTTTGGACAGGGGTCAGGGAGGGGTGTAGGTGAGTGTCAGAGGTGCAGCACAGCGTGGCTTGGTATAGCCAGAACAGGACACAAGCCGCATGAATCACGTAAAAGGTGGGGGAGAAGGGTCAGAGTTGTTGTGGCTTTGGTCTCAGCCTGGTGACCTGCAGCACACGTCCTGCTGGCTCTGCGTGCCAAGGACACGATGAGCGAGCCGCCTTCCCTGGTGCTGCAGCAGCGTTTGGTGGCTGTACCCTCTCACACACTGAGCTCAGGGGGAAAGGCTGGTCTTGTAATGAAGGCACTGGACTGCAGCTGAGGTTTGGGTGTGATTTCTGTCTGTGCTGCTTAGTTCTGTCAAGGCTTCTGGACCCACGTGCTGGTGTCCAGATCAAACCTGTGCTCAGAGCGTGTCTCGGCCTCCACTGGGGCCCTGCACCCATGTTTTCCATCCGAGCCAGGGTGCGTTGGGCCTGGATCTGGCCTTGATATAAAGTTAAAAAGCAGCCAGGAGACATACCTGGGAGATGTTGTAGATCTGCTCATCTAGACATAGGTGGGAAGAAACAGGGCTAGTAATTTTTTTTGTCTCATCTGCAAATGAGGATAATAATTCCCTTTCCTCACCTTTAGTCTGTTTAGATGAAACCTCTAGAGGGTGGGGCCTGACTTCAGAGACAGACACAATGGGATGGTGACTTCAGCTGGGATTTCTAGGGGACTGTAAATAATGGAAAACTTTGTTATTTGTTAAGGGATAAAGCCCATTAGCATTTGGTACATGCCTGTGCTGGTTTTGTAAAGTTCAAGAGGTCTTTTCTTTGCAAGTGCTTTTATATATGTCCCAGAATGAATTTGGTACGGTATAACTAAAACACATCTAAAAGTATGTAACCCAGCAGTGTCCCAAACAAGCTGAGCAAATAGGCGTTCACTGGGGCTTAGTCCTAATTTATGAGCAAGGAAATGGAGCAGGGGAAAGAGAGGCAGCACCTTCGGACCCTGCTCAGTGGAGGCACGGCCAAAAAATGTCAAGCCAGTTGTGCTGTTCTTCTCATTCCTCAGAAATAAACCCACCAATAGAACAAATATGTCTCTCCCTAAGCTTATTTCTAATGTAATATTAATCTGTGCTCTCGTGTGTGTTTGGGCAGGATTTAGAGCATTACATCAGTTTGCTGTGCTGTTGCTTTGCTCCAACATGCAGCTTTGCCATGGGGGGCTGGTGAGGGAGAAAGGAATAGAAGGAAAGGACTTGCACTGAGGAAAGGGATAGCACAGCAAGGAAATATCCACTCTTCCTTTAGGAGGAAAAAAAAAAAGTCCTTCAACCATTATTTCTAACACTAGAATAGCAGACAAATGTAGAAGGGGACAGGGCAGTGCTCCTAGATCCCATTTCAGATTTTGGACTGTTTGGCTTTTCTTCTTCCCTTTCACTGACCCGTGTTGCCATTCCCTGCTGTGTGAAGTAACATTTGGGTTTGTCAGACCTAACCTGTTGTTTCCCTTTATTTGCAAACTGCTGTGATAGTTTATAGCTTGTTATAAATACTTAGAGTGTTGGAAACCTCAGGAAGGCAAACATGAGTATTTTAGAAGGTATGGGATGCAGTGAAATTCCACGTGTGCATATTCACACATACATTTGTGTGAACACATGCACATGACATGCATGGGTAATGGCCTAGTTAACCTGTAATCCATTTCAAATGCAGCACATGACAGCGACCGAAGTAGCAGAGTATGGAAATACATTTTTCCTTTTAATTGGCGTGTTCTCTGGGATCTTCGTCTTCCTACTGCGAACTCAATCTGCATATTGCAGTTCCTCAGGTCCTGTAGGAAGAGTTCTCCTTCTCTCCCTCTCCTCTCAGAGCTGGCCAGAGCAGTTTGGCAGATCAGCTGTGGGAGGACTTGGAAATGATGGGAATGGCTTTCTTGAGCCCAGGGACCAAGCGTTATCTCTCGGCCGGGGCAGGAGGAATGTAGGGAACTGCGTCCAGATCTGCGATAGCGACGCAACGAGCTGATGAGCGAGTTCAGTGCTGCAGCAAGGAGGGGGAGGGAGAGCTTATTTTTAACTGGAAACTGCACAAGTGAGACTGAAGTAGCTCTGTGCTGCCGTGCTATCATCAAGTGCATGTGTGAGTGAGGGAGGGTATGAGCACGGGTCCGTACGGCGCGGTGTCCTGGTGGAACGCGTAGCTGGACGTGAGCAGGGTGGAGGCAGGTCGGGTGAAAAGGCAGTGCATGCTGCTGCCTTTGTCTGGGCGTTGGAACGAGCCACTCCTGATAACATTTATCTACTTCTTTTTTTTTTTTTTTCCTTCCCCTCCGGGTGATGTTGCTTCTTTTCTGTGCCCTCCTCCTCGGGTTGCCTGTCTCCCAACCATTCCTCTCTTCCTTACTGACACTCATTCCCCTTCCATCGTTAATCTTCCCACCCCTTCCTCTCATCTGAGGCTGACCCCTCTCTCTTCTTGCCCCTCCTTCCCAGCTGATCCCTCCCCCTGCTCTGGAGCTGCTGGCTGTGGGATTTTTTCTCGTGCTCGCTGGCAGATGTGACAGCTTTTGGAACTGTATCATCTAGGAACAGCTATATCTGGAGTTGAAAAACCTAACGTGGTTTCCCAGGCAGCAGGAATGGATCGCTGAGAGAATTTCAATCTCCGACTGCTTTTGTCTTGTGGTAGTGACTTTTATTATTTATGTTTGTGACATTTCTTACAGTACAGTTGTCAGCACTGAATGAAAGACTAAAGTCTAGTAGATGATTATAAAATCAGTGTCAGAGTATTTGTGTTGTTATATTAAAGGGATGCTGTCTATGTTTAAATACAGGTTCGGCTTGATTTACAAAATCTTATATGCATAAAATGTTCTTATGAATTTCTCACTGACTTAGAAAAGGCCTGGTTTTATGTGTTTTATTTAACAATAAACATTCTTTAGCTGGGTGTTGGAAATACAAGTAAATAGATCTTGCATGAAAACCACAAAGTGAAAGGAGACTGGTTAAATGCAGACCTCAATGAGATGCAAAACCTACCAATATTATTAGAATTCATTGGATTTCAAATAACTATTTTTAGTGTATGTATTTCATTTGATCCTAATGCAGTTTACCTTTAAACCACCTGTCTGATCTCTTTATAATCGGGGATTGATGCTGACCATGTAGAGCAAATACCATTGGATGCCCAGGGGTGTGTTGTATTTGAAGCTGATTACATTTTGTTGGTTTTAAGCTGTCTGTTTTAAGCCAATAAGGTACATGCAGGCCATGCCAACCAGTCACTTAAAACTGACCATGAAGTCAGTAGGTGCTCCTTTCTGGGTTTTGGAAGCATGCTTTTGGCTGTGGGATCCAGCTGTAGTCCACATGTTGATTGTCAGGGATAGGGATTTTATGTAAATATACAAATGTAGTGTTGTGTTTATGCTTCTGCAAACTGAGATGGTGAAACAGAGCCACTGTTCTGTCTGGGGCCAAAATATCACCTGGGCTTTAAAATGTTGCATTTTGAAATACTTAAGCCAGAATCATTCTTGTTATGAGCAAATACCTGACATGTTCAGAAAACCATTGATGTTACAAGTGCTAATGATTGTGGCATTTGTAATACCCTGTTTTACAGGACCCTTTGCCACATGAAGCACTTAAAAAGCAAACTTAAGACTGTCTGCTGTGCCCTGGGTATCCTCTCATTATGAAGCTGTGAGAGTAGGAGCAAAAGAAGTGCTATTAGTTGAAATAGTAAGATCACTGGGATTACTGTGGCTGGGTCAAGGTGGATCAAGGAGCTGTCATAACTGACATGTAGTCAAGGATTCAGAACTGAACCACTTGCTGTAATACTACAGAGATACTCCCTGCCTTCCTTGGAGGCTCTCAAGCTCCTCAGCAGCTCCAGCTGTTGGTTTGAGCACTACTAACAGCACGAGCTATTAGAGTATCTTTCCTTTCTGGGATTGTCTGCACTTTTTTTTCCTTAAAGAATTGCCCTCTGACTTCAGCCTTGATTATTAGTTAATAAGCAGCACCTAAGGGGCCTGAGAGATGAATCACTGTGTTTGAGGAGCTGCAATACAGACCTGGAGCACAGACACCCTTCCCATAAGCTCTCCATTAAGATGTATTTGGGTTTTCATTGGAGCTTGTTCTAAGCAAAGATTATTCTGGCTGAAAAATCTCTTCTAGGCAGAGCAGTTGCTTCCAGCCTCTTTTGTAAGCTTTTTGGTTTTTTTTTTTTTCTTTTCTTTCCTAAACTTTTGTTTTCTTTTTCACCTGTGAGGTATCTTTAGTAGGCGGTTGAAATGGTCCATGCATGTGAAGTTGGTGTTTCACCAAGGATGGATTGCATGAATAGAGGGTTAGATGGGGCAAAGGTCCTTCTCTGGCAATACAAACACTTCCTATATCTGTGTCTGCAGGATCATTGTAACCAAACTGGGAGCCATTGTGTATTGGATTTTGAAGACCCCAGTCTAGCACCAGGGAGCAAAGTCATTGTTCAGGGGGTGGCTGCACTTTGCTCCCTAAACAAGTTTAGAGTGGGACAATCTGGAAAATGTTTGACATAGATTTCACTGTGATGTGCTGATTTTGGAGACTGGTGTCCTCTAGAAGTGTGTTCATGTCTACACCGCAGCAGGTTATCTCTCTATGTGGTCTGCCTCTCTGACCCTTGTAAATATTTATTCAGCACAAATAGTTGGAAGCTGAGGTCCTGCACAGGGGAAGAGTGACTGCTACAAAGTTGAAGATTAAGTGGCAAAAATCCTCAGGGATGTCAGGGAAGAGATGGCATTCATGGCTGTAAGCAGTGTTAGTGGGAGGCAAATGCCAATAGGAATGTTGTCTGTGGAAAAGGAAGAGCATATATATTTTTTTTTTTTTTTGTTTATTGGCAGATGTTAATTGCTTTTAAAAAACGGTGCAGCTTTTTCCTAAAGCAGTGCATACAGTCAAAGAACATTTCAGGGGAAAAGGGACCTTGAAAGGTGCAGCCCAACCCCCCTGCTCAAGGCAGGGTCAGCTTGGAGGGTCAGGCTGGATTACTCAGGGCTTTGGCTTGGAGAGCAAACCCCTGAGGATGGAGCCTGCCCAGCCTGTCTGGGCAGGCTGCTCCAACGTTAGGCTCTCCTGGTCACAGGAAAGCTTTTCCTTCTATGCTGCTGGGACCACTCCTGTTTTGATTTATGACTGTCTCTCACTCCCACCACTCCAAAAAACCTGACTCTCCATAGAAAATCTCCTTACCTTACCCTATCTTCCCTATCTGGTTGTTGTGAAGAGGTTGTGTCAATCTACTGCAGTCCTCCAGCTTTCCCACCTCTTGTCTGCATGCAGAACTCTGGCTCTTCCTTTTCCTTCACATCTTCCTGATTTCAGAAAGGTCCAGTCTCTGAGCTTTCTGTCTAAGTATCTTATTTGGTTATGAATTTGTTTATAAATTCTTAATTCAGATTTTGAAGTCTCCTGTGTTTGGGTAGATTTCAGTGTTCGGTGCTTCTGGCTTGTTGCACTTGCACTGGCTGTTCACACAAGCTGTCTCTCTCAAGCCCCCAAGGGAAAAGAATCTTAGTTTTTAATTTTAGCTTCTTCAGCTACCTGCTGACAGAGTTTGATTTCCACCTACCACCTCCTCTCTCCCTCCCGAGCCCTCTGTCTAAGCAAGAAAAACTGAAATCCAGAGTCAGTCTCTGGCAGCTCTTCCTTTGGCAACAGCTCTGCTGTCTTTAAATGGGAACCAAGTAGATATTACTTACTTGGAGTAAGCAGTGAGAAGGCAACCTGAGCCCCGTTCATTGCCACCTTAAATTTCAGGCGTGGGGTGGAATCAATGCTGTTTAACTGGCTGGACTCCAAAGCCATATAATGTAGGTATAAGCAGGTATAATATAAATATGTATCTCTTAATTACTTTTTAAATAGTTTTATCAGGCAATATGAATTTGTAGAAATAAGGGAAGTCACATCTGAGCTGTGAACCTGCAAGGTGGCCTTGGGCAAAGTCATTGCTCTCTTGGTGCCTGTTTCCTCATCTATAAAAGCAGGTGATCAACTCCTGATCAAGTGCTTTTCACTGGAAAACGTTCTCAATACAACATAATTAACTCATAGAATTGATACCTGATTTTACTGCTTGGGCACTTCAGCCCTAGACAGGCACTGACCGTGTTGCCTTCTCCCCCTCAGGCATCATGTTCCGTAAGAAGAAGAAGAAACGCCCGGAGATCTCGGCCCCGCAGAACTTTGAGCACCGTGTCCACACCTCGTTCGATCCGAAGGAGGGCAAATTTGTGGGCCTGCCACCTCAATGGCAGAATATTCTGGACACGCTGAGGCGCCCCAAGCCAGTGGTAGACCCTTCAAGAATCACAAGGATGCAGCTCCAGCCTATGAAGGTGAGGGAGGCAGACAGTTCTTTCCTGTTCCGCGGGGAGTTGCCTCCAAGTTGAGGCACTGCTTCTGGTGCCCCATAAATGGGACTAAGGGTGGTATCTGTATGGAATTCAGTGGAGAGCAGGCTTTGATAGTCCAGGGTGATAGTAACTTCATCAGGAATAAGGATGGTAGGATCCTGACCTGTTGCTGTCACTGTTGAAATAACCACCTGGCTGCCTGTCACAGTGATGGGGATCTGTGAAAGCTCCTGTGGTAGCTGACAGGACCCAGGATGCGTTCAGCTGTTGTACAGAGAAGCCAAGAGAGGAATTTGTGGAGAGACCTGTTTTAGAAGGTTTGTCATTCTTGTGGGTGAGCAAATTTGGCTGGTAATTAAATTGCCAGGGAAGCCTAAGTGGGAGGGAGAGCAATGTAGCACTGCCTGGCTGTTCATGGACAAGTGAGGACCACAAGGACTAAACTAGGGTCTGGGCTGAAATGGTTAATAATCCAGCATTTTAATGGAAAGTGGGACATAGTAATGGGACAATGTCCTTTAGTAAGGAAAAAGAAGTGATTGCTGTAGATGGGTGGGTTGAGATGGCTGCTGGTACTGGCATCTGGAGACTGTGTAAGTGACAGCAGGAACATGCTGGGGGAAAAGGCAACTTCATGGTGACCTCTCAGGAAAGGAAATGAAATATGGTGTCAAAAATATTGTGCTTAAAATCTTGCTTGCTTGGGAGAAGTTTTTGTTCCCAGTTAAAAAAAAACCCACAAACCCTGCAGGGGCCTAAAAACTGGAAGGTGTGTTGTAAAACAGAGATGTTGCTACTTGGGTTTTAGGAGGGATATAAAAAGGAGTTTGCTATCTGATGAATATATTTAGCTTTTTGTGTACTGGTGCTTAAAGCATGGGGAATAAAGGGGACTATATTTGGTTTAATGTAAGCTTCAGTACATAATCAAACCTGCAAATGAAATGGCTCGTCAGGATCTTTGAGCAGAATGCTGGTTTATAAAGGAAAAAGTTGCTTAGGAAGAATAGGTGAAAAAAAAAAAAAAAGGCAGGAGGTATTGCCTGGTGTCCTGAATGTGCTTTGAGGTTCAAAATGTAGTAGAGGATAGGAGCACAATCCAGAGGAGAGATAAAATGTGTAATAAGAGACCAACTTGGTTAGATCAGGAGCTCTGTAATGAGCTTAAACTGCAGGAGGATTGCTCAGAAGGGTGGAAACTAGGTCAAGTTATAAAGGGCAAAGAGAAAAGAAATTCATGTAGGAGCAAAACTAGAAGGGCAATGCACAAAAAGAGATGTTATTCTCAAAGAACATAAAGGGCACTAAGGACACATCATGAGGGCAGTGAGGAGGAGAAGAAGGATGAAGGAAAGAATTTGTTCACTGCTGGTTTTGGAAGAAAGTTAACAGATGATACCAAGAATTCCTAAGTGTTTAATGATTTTTCTCTGGTCTTCATTAAGTGTGATCAGTGGGCTGACAATTAGCATGAGGATGAAGGGATGAGAGTGTAGGCCAGAATAAGAAAAGAACAGGAACAGAAATGAGACTTAACTAAGAAGTTGCATATTTTCAAGTCAGCTGGGCCTAATGAAATTCAAGGAATTGCAGATCAGTCAGAATAATTTCTATCCCCAGAAAGAGACTGGAACAAATAAGCAAGTAATCTATTTGCAGCCACTTCCAAGGAGATAGCAGGGTAATAGCTGGCAGCCAGTATGGATTTATCAAGAAAAGAATCAAGTCAAGCAACCCAATTTTCATTAATCACAGGGTAGGGGGCTTTGGGTCAGGGAGGAGTGGTAGCACTCCCCTGTATCTTGACTTCAGTGAGGCTCTGGGCACTGCACCGATGGCATTTCCAGAGCAAGCCACATTTCCTCAAGTATTAGGCAATGGATGCTCAAAAAATAGTGTGGCATCACTGTTGAAACAGAAATGTGTGAAGAGATTTCCTGGAGTTTGCCCTGAGCCTTATACTGGTCAGGATTTTCATGTCTGACTTACTGAACCCGAGGATGGTAAAAGCTGAAAGGAGGTGCAAATCCTTAAGAGAAAAAGGACAGAATACCCAATGGGCTTTAAAAAACTAAAGAATCATCTTAAATTAACACTGTTTTTCCCAGTATTCCAAATGCAAGCACTCTCATGGACTGCATAACAAAGCTGACTGTTTCTGGTAAACTCCATTTGAATTAACTCCAATTCAATGATACCAATCAATTAGATTTTTTTTTTTCAAGTGCTAGTTGGCCAAGCCCTTGTATATAGTCCTGGATTAAATTATCAGAGTAGTTCCTGGGTTTGTGTGTAGCTTATAAAAAGGTGCTTTTCTTGTTATAATTTCTCAGTTCTGGTCAGTAAGGCATGAGGTTTGTAAGAGCGCTCCATATAATTGGCTGAAATTTGGATGTTTCCTCCATCCATTAATCTGATGCAATGCTTAAATACAGCAGCAAAGCAAGATTAACTCCCATCTTCCCTGCCTGCTGGGGCTAGGTCTGACTTCATGGCAGTGACCTGAGTCTAATTCTAGGGAGTTTTAGCTAGAAGGGGGAGAAGAGCACTGCAGTGCGTTTTCTGGAGAGGCCATAGCATGTTGTTGTGGGCTTCTTACTTTGAGAATACCCATGTCTTTCTGGAATTACTTTCGTCCATTTTGGACAAAAAGTTAATGTCCCCAGCACATTGTTCCATGACAGCAGCTGGGCTGTGGAGGAAGGGGGGTGTGTGTGTGGTGAGAAGTAGGAGTGAAGACCAGAATTTCCAGCTGCAGCTGGTGTGTGTGCCATGGAGTGAGTTCAGTTGTCCTTTCTTCACCTTGTCGAACAGAAATCTTCTGTTCTGCCTTTCATTCTCAGACGCTGAGCAAACCAGGTGCTCGTTTGTGCTCTGTGGTGGTGTTCTGTTGAAATTACTGGAGCTACTGTGTTGCACCAGCTAAGTATTAGTCTCAGTGTAATTAATTCAGCATGTTTAGAAGATCCCTGGAGCTCAGTTAGCAAACAGGAGATTGCTGTCACTCCAGGGAAGGACTTTCCTCAAGCAAAGGTTCATGAAAGTGTAGGAGTGATCCTGTGCTGTGAATTTCTGTGTGGAAAAATGAAACATTTTGGTTCCCAGCACTAGAAAAGCTTCTGTAAGCTTTTCAGTTCCAGAAAAAAACAAGGTAGAACACCACATAATATAACAACAGCTTCAAGTGTCCTACTGTACAGAGCTGGTCCCTGTTTGGATGGAAGCCTTGTTCTTCAGCGTTTGCTTACAAGGCAGTTGTGAGCTGCTGTGACCCTTTGTTCATCATTTTTAATTATAATAGCTTGGCAGAGCAGAGCAGAGCAGGGAGACAGAGTTGGAACAGCACGGTCTGCACTGGTCAGGATTGGGATGTATTAGCAGAAACTGTAGAGGAGCAGACTGAGGCACGCTGATCACAACGCTATGGAGAGTGCTTCAGGGGAGAGATGAACCTTGTGTTGGCACAGCAAAGGTGAGTTTTGCAAATGGGGCTTGCAGCATGCTGGAACTTCTGAGAGCTAATATTTCAGAAGTTTGGCGAGTGCATTAGTGATGTATGTAGTGTCACACAGTTTCAGGACAAGAAAGCCAGGAGTGTTGAAATATCCCAGTTTTGCTCTAATATTGTCTTCTAGAATGTGAGCACAACAGCAGAATCGACTGTTCTGGCTGACAGCACTGCTGCTCTGACAGCAGGACGTAACCCAAGGACTTTTTTTTTCCCCTCAGTAAAGGACAATGAAACAAAAGACAAAAGTTGGTAATTTTTCCTGAATTCCTTGAGTTGTCTTTGGCTATATGTACAAAATCCAACCTTTGGCAAGACAAATTGAGCCTTGATTCTTTCAACTCTGACTTGTTTCTCACCCTCCCTGTGTTTCCCAGACCGTGGTGCGGGGCAGCACTGTGGAAGTGGAAGGCTACATCTCTGGGTTGCTCAATGACATCCAGAAGCTTTCTGCCATCAGCTCGAACACTCTGAGGGGCAGGAGCCCCACCAGCAGGAGGAGAGCCCAGTCCCTTGGGCTCCTGGGAGACGAGAGACCCCCAGACATGTACCTTCAGAGTCCTGAAGGAGACTGGGCAGACAAGTATGGGAACTACCTCAACTGCAATGGCGGGTCCAAGGTGGCCCGGAGGCAGACCATGTGGCCGGATTACAAATCCCGCCTGGAAGGGCAGTCTCATCCCAACGGGATGGTGACAAAAGCCCAGTCCCTGGGGCCGTCGGAGTTCCAGGACGCTGATGGCAGCTGTCTGCAGCGCACCTCTGGGCTGCAGCACGTACCCGCGGTGCCGGGGGAGGGCGAGACGGCAATGAAGAGCTCAGAAGAGGGCTGGCTCCAGCGACAGCCCAGCTCCAGACCCTCGGGGGAGGGCAGCCCCAACTCCAAATCACGGGACAACAGCCTGAAGAGGAGGCTCTTGCGCAGCGTGTTCCCCTCGTCCAGCACCTCAAACAAGCCAGGCCCTCCCCTGCAGATCAAGGTAAGAGTTATTCATTGGACTGCAGTGTTGACTTTACAGTTCCAGAGGTTACATTTAGCAGCCAATTTAATTGCAAACATCGGGCAGCCATCTGTTCTTGTTATGATTAATGCTGGAATCTAAAGAGTCCTGAGCAGAGGAAATGTGTGGTCCGCCTGAGCTCCACGAGATGCTGCAAGGCACGGCTCAGGATGGCAGCCAGATCTCCGGCAGAAGGTTTGGCGGAGCTGCAGGAGCGTGGGCCGGGAAGGACGAGGGGTCTTAGTCACTACCTTCTGTGAGGTAAAGGCATAACTGCAGTGCCATTCTGCTGGCCCCAAAAAGCCTTTGCCATTTGGGAAATTGCCACGATTTGCATTAGCAGTGTATTCTTCTGCCTGTGCAAACCAGAGCTAACCTGGGGGCGTGTGTTGGTTATAGCTCTATCTGCCAGGCCACTACAGCAGCAGGGTTTGCATCAGCACCCACGGTGCTGTCACACAGGAAGTCAGACTGTTGGATTCTGTAGAGGGTGGGACAGCTCATAGCTACAGCTCCCCCAGGAAAGCTGTCCTGAATGGATGACTCATTTCTTGTTAAACTGAGTATCTCTGGTTCCTGGTACAGGATAGGAAATGCAGCCAGTGCTTCTTTTCCATTCTGGGCTGACCCAGCATCTGTCTTCTGTGCATGGCTTGTGTGGTGGCTTCAAAGCTGGTGCTGGGCCAGGTTGATTCCCAACAGCTGTGAACTGGGAGGATGATGACAGGAACCACTGTCGCAACCAGCCTGACTGTTCTGAAGGGTGGCACATGGAGGGGATGTCTCCAATCCAGCTTCTTGCAGTTTGTATAAGGATCCAGGCTGAAGGCTTTGGGCACAGTGGCTTTCCTTTCCAAGGGAGAGGATTTTGAAAGAATGCAGTCCTAGTATAACACAAACTGCACTTACTGCTGTCTCAGTGCCTCTGGGCTGATCTACACTGCTTTGAGGCCTGTCCCCTGAGTACCTAGAACTGGCCACTTCTGTCTTCCCCAGAGTGTCTTTGCCATGCTCAGCACTTCCAGGAGCAGGACCAGAAGTTACCTGCCAAGTGGATGTGCTTGGGAGTGTGTGAACTCCAGCTCTTTGTCAGAGGAGAGGAATAGGGAAGATCTTTAAGGCTAATCTATCTCCCTACTCCAGTGAGGGATCTGTCCCATCCCTGGTAATTGTTTATCTAAGATGTTCTCACCAGCCTCTGATGATTAAAACCTGGGTCTCCTGCTCTAATGGAGCTGATGATCGCAGAATCACAGAATAATGAGGTTGGAAGGGACCTCTAATATCATGGAGTCCATCCTATGCCCTAACACCTCACCTAGACTAGCACCAGGTGCCATGTCCAGTCTTTCTTTAAACCCATCCAGAGATGGTGATTCTACCACCTCCCTGGGAAGACAATGCCAGTACTTAGTTTTTCATTGAAAGAATAATATTTTCCCAATATCCAACCTATCCCTTCCCTGGCGTAGCTTGAGTCTGTGTCCTCTTGTTCTGCCTCTTGCTGCCCGGTGGAAGAGACCGACCCCCACCTGTCTGCAGCCTCCCTTCAGGGAGCTGTAGAGAGCAATAAGGTCACCTCTAAGCCTCCTCTTCTCCAGGCTGAACAACCCCAGTTCCTTCAAAGGTTCCTCATAGGGCTTGTGTTCCAAGCCCCTCACCAGCCTCGTTGCCTCTTCTGGATGCGCTGCTGCATCTCAACGTCCTTCCTAAACTGAGGGGCCCAGAACTGGACACAGCACCCAAGTCTCACCAGTGCCAAGTACAGGGGAAGAATGACCTCCCTGCTCCTGCTGGCCACACAATTCCTAGTGCAGGCCAGGATGTGTAAGAAATGTGTAATTGCAGATGAAAGGAAAAGGGATATAACTGAATCAGGGAATCCCAGACTGGTTTGGGTTGGTAGAGACCTCAATGTCCATCGGGTTCCACCCCCTGCCATGGGCAGGGACACCTTCCACTAGACCAGGCTGCTCCAACTTGAACAGTTCCAGAGATGGAGCATCCACCACTTGTCTGGGTAGCTTGCTGAAATGGGAAGGTGGTGCCTTGAAAAGCACCATGGTAAATTGGAGTACACCTTCCTTATGAAGGGAAGGAGTGGAAGAACCAGTGACACCTCAAAATGTCCCAAGACAGAAAAGGTACATGGGGACTGTCAGATTACAGGAGCAGGAAATAAGACTTGTATGTGGTTAAGCAAACCTGTGTGAGCTTGCATGCATGTTGTGTGCCCTTCTGCATGCTCTGGGTTATGTAAAATGTGGGGTTTTTTCTCTCTCCTGAGACAAAACAAGATTTGGGAAATAAATTCTGTGTTGCTGTGAGCATGTCAGCACAGGACTGCAGGGGTGGAGCTGGTGTAAGGGGAGGAAGGAGCTCCTGACAGGCAGTTGTGCTTGTGCTGTGCCCTGATGCTGCTAAATCGTGTTTTCCAGGGCCTCTCTGTGTGTTTGAGGCTTATGCAGATTCTGCTCTTGACAAAAATCCTTGATTAAAACCCAAAGTGCATAGAATTAAATCCTACACAATTATTCCCTGTCTGAGACAGGGAAAATGAGTGCTCTTGTAAAAAATTCTCGATTGGCAGTTTTCAGTTCCCATGCCCATATTATTAACTTTATTAATAATCTCTCTGAATTGTGAGAGAGAAAAAGCTTTTTGCTTTGAAGTTTCTGTTTTGCCCTATGATATAAATGATGGGTTTGCTCTTTCTGAAGTTGCTTCTTTGACAGATCTACTATTATTTTGCATATATTTATATACATGTGCTATGTATATTTTACATATACACATGTACGTATATAATGTATTTTGTACCTCACCTGCTAAATGCTTTTGATTTTAATTAATCAACATTTCCAGGGTGAGTATTAGCACGACAGTATTTATCCTTCCTGGCATGGGAATGCATATCCTGAAGCCACATTCCCACAGGCTGTGATCTTACTACATCTCCTACTCTAAATAGGGTTGGGCCTGCTTGTCATTTGAGTGGGAGGTCTCCAAAAACCTCGAGCATTGCTAATCCAAATTCACTGCAGGTCAGTTTTAAGCCAGCAAGGTGGCAGGTGGCTCTGTGTAGCTGGAGTCTCATGTTGGCTGCCTCCAGCTGTCCTGGTGCCTGGTGCTTTTCCCAAAGTGGAGAGCTAATTCCATGCCTGATCGACAGCAATGCTCTGCAGGTACCAGTGGAAAGTGCAGAGAGTGTTTTCAGTAGGCAGAGTGTAATTACCCAAAGGGAATTAGGCCAAGACTTCAAAGTGATTTACAACCTTGGCATGAATCCCCTTTCCTTTTATACAAAGGAAGATCAGAGGCACAGAGGGATAAAGGATTTTCAAGTTCTCTGCAGCACAGGTTGCCCCTGATTTTTGGTGGCAAGGTTGGAATGCTTTTTAGCAGCTGGGGTTTTTTTCTGTGGGTTTTGTGTCTTGGTGGTTTTTTAAAGCATGTTCCCTTTAAACTGCCTCAATTTGGAGGCTGCTAAAGCGTAGCACCCATTCCCTAAGGGATTCTTGAAGATCTGCATCTAAGGAGATCTTCATCCAAGCCATGTGTTGGGCAGACCTGGAGACAAGAACCTGAAGCTCTTGACTCCAGTCTGCTCCAAGGTGTGCTAGGGCAAAGTGGGATGACACAGAACCGATTCCTCATCTCTCTGCTTGTTAATCCAACCATCACTTTGTTTTTCCTCTCACTTTTCTCTTTGTTTTTTCTTGAAGCCTAATGCTTTCTTCAAGCCTCAGCAGTGGGGTTCCCCCCACAGCCCTGCAGCCAAAGCCCAGTCTCTCCCCCCAGACCAGCCTGCCTCCGAGTTCCCCAGGATGATCTCCGAAGCTGGGACCCCCCAGAAGTCCCCAACAGCAGAGAAGGCTGTGGCAGTGCCGCCAGGCCGGCCCTCCCCCGCGGGGTCCCCCAGGAACCGGCAGACCCAGACCAGTTCCAGCAACCTCCACCTGCCCCAGGACTCTGCTGGGAAGGGGCAGCCAGCCAGCGAGGACCCTGTGGTTGTGACTCACGAGCAGTTCAAAGCTGCCCTCAGGATGGTCGTGGACCAGGGAGATCCCAGGACATTGCTGGAGAATTACATCAAGATTGGGGAAGGCTCCACAGGAATCGTGTGCATCGCTCGGGAGAAGCACTCGGGGCGCCAGGTGGCCGTGAAAATGATGGATCTGAGGAAGCAGCAGCGCCGGGAGCTCCTCTTCAATGAGGTGAGGGTGCTGAAGACAGGGGGATTCTACTGTCTGCAGAATCTGTTGGAACAATCAGTGTGGCAAAAGAGAGGGAAGAGCGGGATCATCTTCCTTTTAGTAGTGTTATGCTCCTACCAAGAGCAGCCATTGCTGGGGGGATGGAGGCGCTGTAGTTGCAGGGCTGTGTGCTCACTTGGTTGGATAAGATGAAGTGTGCTGAGTGGTTTTGTGGTGGTCATTTGTCCACTGTGGTTTTACAGGTGGTGATAATGAGGGACTATCAACACGTCAACGTCGTGGAGATGTACAAGAGCTACCTCGTGGGAGAGGAGCTTTGGGTGCTGATGGAGTTCCTGCAGGGAGGAGCCCTCACAGATATTGTGTCTCAGATCAGGTATAAAGCAAAATCCCACACAGCAGAGTGGGGATTTCTGGGACAGATTTGTTACCTCAGAGATCTTGTGTTTGCAGTGCCCTGAAACTACTACAGTTTATAACTGTTATCCATTTTGAACATGTGATAGTACTTCTGATGTAAAAGGGACTAATTTAAAATACTGATCTCTTTAGATACCCACTAGTCATCTCCTTGATGACCTTCCCTGTAAAAGACAGTACTCAAAAAAAGTGTTTACTATATCTGTTGAATCATGGCCAAGAACTTCATTGAATAAGTATTAAAGAAATAGTTTTCAGTGGTGCAACCTTAGCCACAAATTCAACCTCACTAACTCCTCTGGAGAAGTGCAGCAGAGCCTTGAGATCTGGACTCCTTCCCAAATTTCATTGCCTAAAGATAGCAACTACTGGACACTCTCCTAAATTTGTTTCCTTATCTACGCTGCTTCATATTCAATAGTACCCAAAGCATTTCTGTAGGGCAAAGAAGTTGTTCTCAGATGGTCCCTCTCAGAGAGTGTTCTGATGATGCAGTTATGGTGATTGTGTCTTACCCATGACTCTGGAGCACCCTCCTCCTGCTTCAGAGCAGTCCTACAAGGCTGGAAGCTGGGACAGGGAATGCCAGTGGAAAGAGTGACCAAGAAAGTCTGTAGGATAAGAGTTTCTTTTTGAAAGATTCAGGATCTCAGTTGGATTACAGTTAGGAAGAATGGATAGCACTAATTGTCCTTGGTTTTTAAAAAATCATAGTACACCTTTGGTTCACATACGTGCTTGGCCTGGGCCCTGTGGTGGGTTTAAGGCGTGTATCTTGCTCTGTTGAGTTCTGAGTTTTGGAAGCACAATTTTGAGAGGCATCAAGAGCCACATTGTCCTCTGTAGCCTCCACAACACCACCTGGAAGGAGTGTCCTGGAGACACTTACCCGGGCAGGTCCTTCCAGAATTGAGTTCAGAGGTGTCTCAGGGTCTGCAAGCCAACATTTCATCCTGAGTGCTCAGTTACAGCTTCCAGGGCCAATGAAACTCTTGTGGCTCTTGGCTACAGATAATAAGTGATGAAGTGGTTTATGAATTTATATATATATATATATATGTATATATATATATATATATATGTATATGTATTTATATCCACCAGTGAGACCTGGTGGTCAGCCTAGATTTGTTTAAAGAAGCTTCCTTTAAACCTGTTAGTGAATGCCTTTTTTTTTTCCCTCACGATGGAAGAAGGATCTGTTATAACCATAACATTTATCAGAAGTAAGCTGCAAAGCTTTATCAGTTTTTCCCAGGAAGGAAAATGCCATCATTGCAGTCATTAAACTTTTGCTGAGGGGGATAAGTGATTTACATCTCCAGGAGTGAGGTAATCCTCCAGTAATCAGTTTTACACTATGCAGTCACTTGACTGAAACCAAATTCCATGCGTGACAGGATGAAAGTGCACCTCTTGTGATCTTTGGGAACCCCAGGGCTTTCAGGTGGATCAGCTCAGGCACTGTGAAAGGAAAAGCACCGTTCCTAAAGGCATTGGGTTCTGGGCTGGGAAGTCCCACGGGTAGCCTTTGTCCCTCTCCCTTTTCAGGTTAAATCTTAAAGGCAGGAGTAGCCCCCTGACATCCCTCAGATTTAGTTGCCATCAGTGTGGCACAGTGCAGCTACAACCTTGTAGCTGTCCTGGTTTGCAAGAGTAAGGTATGGGATGCCAAACAAGCAGCACAAGTGTAGATTTCCCAGCCGATGGTGTAGGAATTGCTATGAGTTTAGAATGTACTGTTCACTACCCAGTTCTGCCTTCTGAGTGCTCTCTTGTCCTTAGGCTCATTTGCAGATGCAAACTTGAGGATGTTTCATTTCTGTCCTCAATGAGGAGTTGTTCAGAACAACTGCTAGAGACAGGCTGAGAATCCACAGTACTCAAATTGGGTACTTCAGCTATTCTTTGAAATAATTTACTTCTAGCATTGCTCAGTGTAAACGTGCAGAGCTGTCACCGTCTCCAGGTACAGGAGAGAATTTTCATTTCTACCATTTTCACTCGATTGTGAAGGTTTTTGTATTGCTATTCTAAACAGCAACAGCTAATAAAGAGGAGCTTCTTGGGGCTCATATTCCATGTGCTAACAGTGGTAGAAATCAGTAGTGCCTTCCCTGCTTGTAGTCTTTGCTATCTTTAGTTAGGTGTGAGTGTACCCCAAGTGTCTGCAAATACTTAAAGGATCCTAAAGGATCCCTGTATTCGCTGTCAAATTATGCATTTGGATATTTTGTGGATACAGTTGCACAATAAGCCTTGTGAATAATGTCTTTACTGTGTTTGCTTAAAAAAAGCTGTCTCACCAGTTACTGCAGCACCTTGGCATCAAGCAGCACTGCTGCCTGTCAGAACTGCTTGAAACAGCATCTTGCAGAATGAACTTATGTACGGAACTCGAAGTGCAATTTCTCAGTTTTAAACCTATGAAAACTTTAAAGTTGTCAACCATCAAGTAAAAAAATGTTTTCCTTAGTAACAGACATGGAAGAATGGTGAAGGTGAGATGGTGATTGTCACAGGGAACCAAAGTGTCTGTGTTTAAAGCCCTGTGCCCCTGTGAAGGAGCACTGTGCTCTGCACGGTTTAAGTTGCCCGTCTCTAATTGCAGGCTGAACGAGGAGCAGATTGCCACAGTGTGTGAGTCGGTGCTGCAGGCTCTGTCCTATCTCCACTCTCAGGGGGTCATTCACCGAGACATTAAGAGCGACTCCATTCTTCTGACGTTGGATGGCAGGGTGTGTTTCCTCAGACAAATTGTTTCCTGTCTTCTGCTGCTGCAGCCTCTGTCTCTTACTCCCTTTCTGTTCCCAATCCCTTGTTTCCCCCTCGTCCTCTTACTCTGTCATCTTTGTCTGTAGTATTTCAGTCTGTGTTGTTTAAGGCTTATTTTTAAGGTTGGTTGCTTTTCTCGTTGTACAGGTCAAACTCTCTGATTTTGGCTTCTGTGCTCAGATCAGTAAAGATGTACCTAAAAGAAAATCCCTGGTGGGTACTCCTTATTGGATGGCTCCAGAAGTCATTGCAAGGATACCATACACCACTGAGGTAAGGGACTTCTTCCCTAATAGCAGGAGAGCAAGTAATATTCTGAAATGTCACAGAAAAATAACTATTGGCTTCTGTAGGAAGTCTCTAGATTCTATTTAGCAAATAAACCCAACTATGACTAGAGCTTTGATGGTGATGACATCAATATTTCCGAAATCAGTAGAAAACCTGATTGTTCTGCTTCTAGGAACAGGGCATCAACTTTTTCTATTTTTACACCTAAAGCTTGGCCTAGGCTTGTATCTACTGTGAACAGATGTGAGCAAGGAGCAGCCTGTGACATTATAGGGATCAGTAAATCAATTCCATAAAGGAAGCGGGGGGAAGATGTGAGCTCTGAGAGGCTCACCTCAGGAAAAGCAGACATGGGAACTCTGGAGTTCTGGGCAGGTGGCAGCACACTGACTAGTTTTGTTTACCAACCAGCCAGGTACAAGCAGTTACTTGCACACCTTTACATGTTGCAACACCAGCATGGCTCAGTCCTGGGTGCAAAATTGACTTTGTTAAACTCCTGTAAGGAGCCTAAAAGCATTAAGGGCATCGGTGTTGGACTCTCTTGGTACCATTTGTCACGGGTGGGGTGTTGTGGTCTTTGTGGAAAGCAGCAAAACAAAGACCTGCTCCTTTGGAGTGTGTGTATTGATGTGACATTGTTTCCCACAGGTGGATATCTGGTCCTTGGGGATCATGGTGATAGAGATGGTAGATGGAGAACCCCCCTACTTCAGTGATTCTCCAGTCCAGGCAATGAAGAGACTCCGTGACAGCCCTCCTCCCAAACTGAAAAACTTCCACAGGGTGAGCATGCTGCCAAACACTTGTAAGCCTGATGGTTATCATGGGCAAATATCCATATCAGCTGTTCCCAGTACAGCTGGCTGTGGAAATGGTCTTGCTAGGACATGTTTCTTGGGGAACAGCTTTGGCCTCGGGGTCTTAGCAGCTGCAAGCTGCTGCTGACAGCTGGTGGCTGCTTTAGGAAACAGCCCTGGCAGTGTGAGGGCACCTGGGCATAAATGGAGAACACAGGTCAGAGCTGCTTCAGGTGGACCCAGCAGTTCCCAGCTTACTGATGTTGATTGAGTAGCTTATCTTCCAGGGAAGGGAACAGGAGGATCCATGCCCTTGGGAGTTTGGAGCTTCATGGCCTTCAGGACTACAAAGGATGCATTATGGTTAGGCCAGGAGAGAGCTCAGAACAGATGCAAACTCATGGAGACACTGCAGTAGCTCAGAAGATGAACTTAGCTCCATGGTTTCTTGGGAGACAGTAGCAGTGACATAAGAAATAGTGATCACCTTTCAGTGCCGACTTAAAGAAGCCTTCCTTTCATTCCATGCCCAGCCTCTGAGATCAAACAGCTTCTGCAGCATCCTGAGCTACCCAGCCTTTCCAATTAATCAGAGCATCTGCAGCTGCTAAAACTGAATTATTTAAGAGAGTAGACTGCTGAACTAACAGCACACATTCCAACATCAACAGCTGTTCTTTCCTTTTTGCCTTTGCAACACTAATTAAAATTTCACAGTCACATCCTGGACCTGGTGCTTGCTCTCCTCGAGACCAAGTAAAACCATCCTGGTCTGGGTCACACCTCGCTTGGTGACGTGGGCATGCCACGGGCTGTGACAGCCAGGGCTGGTTACGGTCTTGCTCTGCTCCACTTTGTACTGGGAAGCAGACTGGCTTCCAGCAGACCTCTGATTTACAGGCTGGTGGGCATCCTCCCTAGTGTCCTGCTGGAGCGCAGCTCCAGCTGTGGATCCAGCCCTGCGTTCTGGTGCCCAGTCATGGCTCACTGTGGTCAGTGACTGTGGTTCTGGGGGCAGCAGGTTAAAGGGATGCCACCTAGGATGGTCCCTGCTGCATTGCTAAAGCATGGGCAGATTTAAAGACAGGGATACAGGCTGGATCCTGGCACTCGTCCTGAGCTGTGCGGTGCCTTCTCCGGCAATCCAAGCGAAGCCATCCAAAGTGCTCCTGAGATGAGCAATGTCTCAGTGTGAACAGTATTTCAGGACCTACGAAGGGAACCAGAGCTGGGAAAATGCCCCCAGTCTAAACTGGATGTAATTTTCAGCATTAAAATAAATAAATATATGCCAAGATAATTTTTAATTCCATTTTAATGATGCAGATGTTTAAACCAGCCAGAGATGCAGGGTCATGAAGTGATACTTGGGGCTGGCTACTACCAGGCTTTTACACCTCTTCCAAAGGACAAACCTGTGAGGTCATTCAGCTTTTTGCTCCTGGTGCTGCAGCTTCTTCATCTTGTTGTACCATCAGCATGAGGGTTTTTCAGGCTCTCAGAACCTAGGGGAGAACTCTATTTAACTGCCTTTCCATAATCTGTGACCAGTAAAAGAATGGATTGATGCCCCCTTCCCACCCAAGTGGTGTGCCCAGGTAGCAGGAGTCCTGCAGAGTTTTTGAGCTGAAA
The DNA here is from genome assembly GCF_015832195.1 of Motacilla alba alba. Classification (NCBI taxonomy): domain Eukaryota; kingdom Metazoa; phylum Chordata; class Aves; order Passeriformes; family Motacillidae; genus Motacilla; species Motacilla alba. The sequence goes on along the minus strand of NC_052020.1, from coordinate 9,893,733 downwards.
TCCAAGAAAGTTTAAGTAACAAAATGGGAAGCAGAAGTAACCCAAATAGAAGGACGTGGCAGGCAGTCTTAGCTTAATTGACTGTATCCCGTTCAAAAGAAAACAACCTAAGAGTTGTGCCTAGCAGTGACTGAAAATTATGTCCGTAGCATAAAAAGCGTGTGACCCGTGTCCAATTGCTGGAAAAACAGGGATACAGATCGGGAATGTGCAGGATCCTTTTAACCACACCCACCTTGGCAGCCTGGTGTTGCATGAGCTGTGCCTGGTCCCTTTGCAGGGTTGACTTGATTGGTTGCTTTTTCCTCAGACCTCCCCAGTTCTGAGAGACTTCTTGGAGAGGATGTTGACACGGGACCCATTGGAAAGAGCAACAGCACAAGAACTTCTGGATCACCCCTTTTTGCTCCAGACAGGACTTCCGGAGTGCTTGGTGCCCCTTATCCAGCAGTACAGGAAGCGCACCTCCACCTGCTGACTTTATACGAGGGGAAACTCTAGGGAAAAGAAACGTTTATAAAAAAATATATAGAAAAAATTAAGAGCCCAGGCGGTCTCAACCTGTGAATGGTGCTTGGAGCTTGCCAGTGATTGTTTTGGAGGACAAATGTGAATCCTGTCCATGCATCCTCAGCCTTCTGTGGCTTCTCCTTTGCTGAAGACAATCAATACAGACTGGATCTGAGCGAGACCGAGTCTGTCTCAAGGATAAAGCGGGTATTCCATGGCTTGCGGATCACTGCTGCCGAAGGATGGCATTCGAAAGTGGAGTCTGAAGTTGTGTTTCTCAATGTCTGTGGGTTTCTGCACACCTGGGCTGCTGACTACTGAGCTGGAACAATATTTCCCACTTAGAAATGTGATCTTTGTTTCCTTCATTGTGCACTGGAGCCATGCGTTGACTCACTTTGGGGCACAGGCCCCTTTAAACTCTCAATGCACAAAGACTTTTTTTTCCTCTGAGACCTTTTCACAGATTATTTTAATTTCCCTTGGTTAAATATGGACCTAGAAACCTGCACACACTTCCTTAGGGAGCTGATGTGATCTGTATATATTTGTTTCTAAGTGGCTCTCTTGCATCAACATGCTTCTCTTTTGCTGCAGAATGTGTATGGTTTAGTGGTCAATCTTGAATCCATTTCATGATTTTAAACTTTTGGAGGGGGAAACCCTTGGATATGGTCCTCAAAGTGGACTCTGTGAAGACCAGGTGCTCTTACCACCAGGATCTTATGGTTAAAATTCACCATTTGCAACACCTTGTGTGCTGGTTGGAATGTGAACAGCGTGCTCCTGTGGCTTGCTTTCCCAGTTCTTTCTCTGTGGAGAGGCTGAGAAGTGCTGCCCTGGGGCAGTTATTGGGTAGCATTTTGGGGATGCTGTAGGAGACCAGATGGAAATATTTGAGCTATCCTGCATATCCCAGGATTGATTTTTGTGTTTGTGTGCTGCTGTCTGGCTATTGGTCTGCCCCTCCCCGTCAGCCCTTTACATCTGGAAGGTTTCTGGTTGTCTAAACAGCTCTTTCTAGTTTTAGGTATTTTGTATGCTGCACTCTCTGGTCAGTGAGATCCTCCAGGTAATTGGACTCTAGGTCGAGATTAACATTGTACAGTGATGGTGTGTGTTGTCGTGAGGTCTCAAGAATATATTCGTAGATGTGGAGCTGGGATCTTACTTTGAAACTCCAGATACCAAGATTTTAGACTTTTAGTTATTCTCAGGACAGTCCTGCTGTCTCAGAAACTGACCTCAGAACTGAGTTTTCTTCAGAAGATATTCATAACCTCTGTCCTCTGCTATTTGCTCCAGCTACAGATCCTGCTTCAAAATTGAAGCCATGGTTGATTACTTGAAGTAATTTGGGATGGAATTCATCTGCACTGCTGCCAGCCATCAAAGGGTGGGCACCCAGTCTGCGGAGCGTGTAGGTTGGCTCTCTAACCCATGGGGAGAGGAACACCCCTGGGGGAACAACTCTCCAGAGGTGGTTCATCCCCATGGTTCAGACACCTGCTGAAGGACAAAATCACTCTCTCTCTCACCCATGGCAGGTAGAGAGGTCATAGAGGGTTTCTGTAGACTGGATGTCTCAGTTTGGGCCAATGGAGTTGGTTGAAATTAATTCATTAAGCTCCTCCTTAGCTGCACTGGAAAATTTTTGATGTAAAATGTTTCTGTATTCCAGATATATTGCTTTTTTTAATGCAAAAAAGCAGGGCTTGGAAAAGATTTATAATTTGAAACAAACAGTCCTGCTCGTCTTTAATTGTGAATCCTTTGCACTTGTGTTTTAAATTAAAGTAGTTCTTGATTTATTCATAAGCCTGTTACAGTGTTGAGATGCTTAAAAATGTGTCTGTAGTTCAGAGATGCGAGTGTGAACCTTGGAGTCTGCTCTAACTTCCCTGTTCTGTGGCTATATGGCTTCTAAACCAGGAGGAGACTGGGGCAGGAGCCTGGATCCTGAGTCCTGAAACAAAGGTTTTTTGGAGACAAGGATGACAGGTTTAGCATTTAACACCATTTTATACTTTAGCCCAAATCTGACTAAACACAGTGAGGGAAGGTCCTGGAAAAATTGCATTCAAGTATCTTATAAAATTTTAAAATCTCATTACCATATTTGTGAGGAATGCAGAAAGGATCCGTCTTCCTGTGCATGTAGAATTCAATTCCTGCTTCTTATGTTTCTCTCTTTGCAGTTCATGCACGGCCCAGCACCAATTAACTGCTCCATTACTTAGATGAGTGTGGAATCAAACATAAATCCTAAGATAAATCTAGATTAGCTGAAAGATTGAAGCTCCGTCTCCAGGGCCAACAGCTCCTTCCCCAGGAACCAGGCAGCCAGGCAGGAGGATGAGGATGCAGAGCAGGTTTGGAATTTGTATTGCAGTAGTGTTCAGGTCGGGATTTCATGTATGCTTGGTGACATCTGATTGTACAACAAGGTGTAGCCTCTTCTCTGACGAGCTCAGAGCCTACTCAGTGGGTAATTATGCTCAGAGATGCTGTTTTCTCTGAGTATCTTTCCTTTTCTACAAGGGTGCGCTCGTGTCTCAGGGTTTGCTGCTGTTCTCTGTCATGTTTCCCCTGAATCCTTCCCTTTTATTTTCCTTCCTGTCAGCTTTGCTGGTATGGAGCCTTTTTCCTTGCTGGCATAGCTCTAGCAATCAGCATCCAGGAGGCCTTTGAAGATGGCACATGGTGTTTATATGAACAATTTGCTGAATCAAACAGGGAGTCTGTCGGTGCTGTCACATCCCAATTGCACTGGTTTATGTATAATGGTGCCTGTCTTCCTCCAGCAGGCCTCTGATGTTGGATGCAGCAGCTTATTATCCCATTTCTTTTGGAACAGAACAAATCTTTGTGTAGAGGCCCCTGTTTTTTAACCAGTGGCAACAGAAGGACCCTGGTTCAAATGAGGCTCCTGAATTTGACATTGTTGAGTTTGGTTTGAGACAAGTGCCGCTCTTCCCCTGCAGACTGGGGAGAGCTTCTGGCTGTGCCCTGACCAGGCTATAAATGGGGATAACAAATAATAATCTAGATAATCTTGGGGAATCTTGACATGTGGGATACATGTGGGGCAGTGAGAGTATCTCTAAAATGGAATAGACACTGTGCAGCAGCTCCTGCTCTGAGTGCCTTAGGCCCATCAGCACCACCTTTGTTATGGAGGTAAAAAGGACTGGGCTCATTTAGGTGCAGTGTCTCCTGTTTGTGTCCCTTGCTGGGGTTGGAGTCCTCCTCTGCTTTAGGCATCCCCACTATCTAATTTTTAATTGTCTAGTACAAAGGTTGGCCTCACTTTGAGATCTAGAATATGCCATTTAAAAGATGAAAATTTGGAAAGGATCAGAGATTGTACCTGAATCTGCTGCTGTTCAGTGTCTGACTAGATGTTATTGTCTCAATTGCCATTGAATTGGAGTTCTGTGTGTAATGACAGGCCTGATGAGAGGCCTGTCTGAGCAAAACACCACATTGCCCTGTGCTTGGCAGGTAAGTGAAAACACAGGCAGGGCTGCACAGGAAGGAATCCTCAAGGATGTCTGAATCCCGTGGGAAGAAATAGTGCTGGAAAATCAGATGGCCTCTCCCCTCTGGAGTCCGTGAGTAACCAAACCGTGGTGTGACTGAATTGTGCTGCTGGGAGGGATGGTTGGGCTCAAGGTGTGCTCGGGAACCCTTGCAGTAACATTTGGTTTAGTGCCTTTATTTATTATCATTTATTATTTATTTGTTTGTCCATTTCCCATCTTGCAGAACTTTCCCCCATTTTGTGCAGGCAGGGAGGTGTTGGAGGCACCACGGCACACGGGCTCAGAGGCACCCTGGGGAGAAATGGGGTGATGCAGAGTGTGGTCTGTGCTCCATGGGAGCCCAGGCTTTGCTTTTAGTGGTGCTTCTGTGTGCACTCTGAAAAGTACATTTAGAGGGTGTTTTTTAGCACTGAGGTGAAATCTCTGTAAAAGATTGCAGCTGTTTTTAATGAAATTTGGCATTAATCCCCTGTGCCAGTGTTGGGTTCCATAACAGAAGGGTTGCAGTGCAGAAACTGTGATGGGATTGTAAGGGCACGAGTTGTTGTGGTGGGTTTCCTTGCTCAGGTTTCAAACATCAGTGGACATTAATGCCATGGATTCTACGTGCCCAAGTTCCCTGTGCCATAGTCCAGCTGAGCTCTGGTCAATTTTGAAACGCCCATCAAGGAGGCCCCTGCAGAGCATTTTGCTCCGGTGCTGTGTCAGGCCTTGCTTTGGCCTCTGGGGTTGTGCTGTTCAGAGCTGTCAGGGCACCGATGCTCTGCATGGGGAAGGGACAGAGGAGCTCAGCTTGAGGAGGGCAGAGCAATGGCTTCTGCTGCCTCTCAGATGGCTCCTGAGGGAGCAGTTGAAGCCAGGCAGGAATCGGAGGTCTCCAGGCTGCAAAGTGAAGCTGTTGGGGAATCGTGGCAGGCTGGAGGGAGGGAGACTCCAGTGGTGCTGTCCAGTGTCACAGCTTGTGCCGGTGCTGTTGGTAGGAGCAGCCTGTGAGACTGAACCTGGCCAACCTGACTTGGAGTGTTTGCCCTGTCACCGGCTGTGTGGAGGGACAGAGCATGTCCTGCCTGCCACTGCCACTGTCCCTGCGCAACATGATCTATAGGGTGTGGCCCTGGAGGAAGGAAAACGGCAAACCCTGGCCCTGCTGTTGTGTCCTGGCTTTCCATGTGTGTCTCTCTGACTCAGGTTTATTCTGTGGGATTCATTTCCAGAGAGGTTTTCAGGGAAAAAAACCCAGCTCTGGAACTTTGGCAGTCTGTGGAAAAGGGGCCACCCTGTGCCCACGTTCTGGTCTGACATTGGTGTCTGGGTTCCCTCCAGCAAGAGATGGGACAAATTTTCCTTTAAAGTAACCTCTAAAAAGCTCCTCTGAGGAGTTTGAGTGGCCGAAGCTGGTGACACACTGGTGTAGGATGCAGGGCTCAGTGCCCCTGTGCCCCGGTTTGGAACTGCCAGTGCTGCCTCTCTGGATTTAAGCTAAAATCTCCAACTGCTCGCTGGCTGCAGTTGGACCTTGCTAGGATGTTTGTCCTCTGATGAGGAAGAGCCTCAAACACTAGAGACAGATGGACAGACAATCACACAGGGACGTGGACACACAGACTCACAGACAGATAAGCAGACACAGGAACAGGAATGCACACTGACACACAGAGAACAGAGATACACACCCACATGGGCACACAGGGACACACAGACATGGACACAGCCACACAGGCCCAGACACTGTGATGGAGACATGAACAGAGAGATGTGGAGACACAGGGACAGGGACAGACACACAGAGGACAGATGCAAGGACTGACGCACACACCTGGCTACAGACATGCAGACACACGCACATGCTTGCAGACATGGACAGACAGACAAACATGGACACATAGAGATGCATGCCTACGAAGACAGACACGATCACACACTCGGGCACAGAGAAATACACAGGGACACAGCTTGACAGATGGACACAGACAGACATGTGGACACACACAGTCCCACACTGAGACATGGATGACACACACACACGTGGACATACAGACACCAGACACACAAGCATGGACACATGCAGACATACATGTACATACCTAGACGCTTAGACACAAACACAGGGACATGGATACAGCTACACAGACATCGAGATGGTCACACACGCACATTAACTGCAGCTAAGTAACAGGTGACCCAGTTGTTTAGGAACTCCTATGTTTTATTTTTTTTTAGAAAATAAATAGCTCAGAAATGTACAATCTGTAATTCCAGTACTCTGGCGACACCACAGGGGAGAGGTGGACTCTTGTTGGGTGTTCAGACTAGGCTTGGAACGTGCTGTCTCATACCTGCTTGACCCGGGGTTTGGTTTGTTTCATAGCAGCATTTGTAATTGTTCATTAATGCAGCTTCAGGTGTAACTGTTTTCCTGCAGGACGCAGAGCACGGTGTGGTTTGCTGTGACTGAGCCCACTTCCCACCCCTATCCCCCCTGTGGTGCCTCTTTGTATCAGTGTTTAGGTTTGTTTATTGCTGTTCCATTGAACCGTGTGGAAGATGTTAGGAGGAGCTGGACTGATGTGAAGAGATGCATGTGAGGAATGATGAGGGAACTGACTCTAAAAACTGTTCCGAATGCAAAGTAAATATTCCTGTAGTTGCTGCTGTGATGCCAACAGGGAGTTGGTCTGCAGGCACAGGCCCTTTCCCACTGCTGAAATGCCTCAGAGCTCAGGCTGGGGTGCAGTACTCTGAAGGGTGAGCTCTCCAGACTGCTTCCAGAAACCTGGGATAATGTAGTACATTCCTGAAGGATTTCAGGAGCTCCCCAGAATGGAAAGGGATGGCAGTAGTTGGTGAAGCTGGTTGTTACTTCACCGTGTAACTCCTTGCAATGTAAGAAGGGCCTTATCTCAGAATATGCTCTCTTCTATCTCCACATCCATTGCAGCTCCCGAGGGCTCAGTCATTGCCAGTGTAAGCCTGCGCACCTCTGCCACTGGGATATTTGCTTCCAGTTGGCCTGCAGAGCCTTGTTCTCCCTCAGGAATGCTCTGACCTGCTTCCTTCCCAGTCTGTGGCTCTCCTGGAAAGCTGCCTTTGGTGTAGTTCTTCACCATCTCTTGAACCTCCATGTTCAGAGCTCTCAACTTCTCCTCATATTCCACCCGTACCTGCTGCTGGAGCTGCAAATGGAGAATCAGGTCATTCCCACACACTAGAGTCAAGCAGAGAGACCAGGAGCTCTGGGATGAGCTGTTGGTCCTTCTGGCTTCTGTGTAGGTTCTCTCATCCACTTTGTCACCCCCTGGGAATGGCTGGGCTGAAGGCGGCCATCAAGATTGATTCTCTGGGGGTTTTGACTGCTTGTGCCAAGGAACGGCCCTGACCCTAAATGTTGTCCTTACCTGACTTTCTCTCTCCTTGATGGACTGAAGATTTGCTGCCTGCTTCTCCTCCAGTTTCTGCTGGAACCTGCCAGTCTTCTCTGTCACCTTTAAAAAGAATAAATGAATCCCCCTCAGGGTCCAGTTTTATAAGCAAGGGCTTTGGGCATCCCAAGCTCAGCCTAGCAGGGTGGGCCAGGAGCAGCAGCCTGGATTCAGGGCCACCGTGACAGCCTGGCAGGTTCAGTGCACATGGGCACGTGGGACACAGGGACAGGGACACAGACATACAGGGATACATGGATACACAGACTTGCATAAGGACAGACACTTGTACTCACACAGACAATCAGGCACAGCTACACGTGGACAGACACACAGATGGACACAGTCACAAGGCCCCCGATGAAGACTGACATAGACAGCTGGACACAAACACCAATGGACACACACAGAGGGACACAGACACACATATGGACACAAAAATGGGACACACACAAATGCAGTCATACAGGCAGACAAGTGGACACACACAGACACGGAAACTTGGACACACATGGACAGGGACATAGATGCACAGACAGGGACACAGACACACACCTTGACACCCCCCCCAGCCTCCCCGATGTGAACACAGACAAAGACACTGACACACAGACAAATGGACACATGCACATGCATAGACACACACGGAAATGGACACAGGCAGAGAGGTATGGATGCAGACACGGGGACACACAAGCACACATACACAGATAAATGGACATGCATACGGACACAGACGTATGGACAGACACAGGATGCAGACACAGGCATGGACACAGACACGCGGACACAGAGACACGTACAGACACGGACCATGGGTATGGATAGTGACACACAGGGACACACACACTGACACAGGACATGGATGCATATACAGATGCACTGACATACACAGATGAAGGACACAGACGCACTGACACAGACACACAGGTACAAGTGGACACATGGATGCAGGCAGACATGGACACAGACACACAAAGACACACAGACACATGGACACACACAAACATCGTCACATGGACACAGGGAGACACAAACATACAGACAGACACAGGCAGACACACAGACACAACACATTGACATGGACACACATTCCTAGGCAGAGACGCAGGGACATACAGACATACATACACCTGGACACAGCTACATTGACACAGAGACATACACACACCTGGACATGGGGACATAGGCAGAGACACATGGTCACAGACAGGGACAGGCAAACAGACACACATGGACCACCACAAGGACACAGATACACACTGACATGGACACAGAGACAGACGTGAACATACACTCAAGCACAGGCACGCAGAAATACACACGGACACACACAGCTGGACACAGGCACCCAGACAGATGGACACACAGACTCCCACCAGAACACATAGACACACAAAAAGACCTGGACACAGATACACACACCTGGACACGGACAAACACATGGACACACTCACAGAAGGACATGGATAGAGATGGACAAAGACACCTGGACATGGACACACATGGACAGACACACCCACCCATGGACAGATAGACACTCAGAGATGCACAGACTCACACATGCAAACACAAACATTGACAGACTGTCACATGGACATACAGGCACAGATAGATGTAGAGACAGACACACAAACACAGGGACACATCCTCCCACCCCCTCCGGCACAGCCATACGCACACATTCAGGGACACAGGCAGCACAAAGACACTCCGGGATACAAGGACAGACAAACACGGACACAGACACAAAGGTTCACAAAGGTTCACAATGACATGGGCTCATGCACACACAGAAACAGACGCCTGCATGGACACGCACACAGGAATAGAGTGACATGTACACACACTCTCACGGACACGCAGGGACACGGAGGGACAAAGGGAATAGAGTGACATGTGGACACACTCTCACGGACACACGCACATGCAGGGACACAGAAGGACAAAGGCTGGCACAAAGACAGACACCCAGACGTGCAGAGATGCACACAGACACACCCACACTTGGACACATGGGACAGATAAACTCGGCACATGAAGACAAGACACCTGGTGAAAGGGACACAGACGGACAAATATACATGGATATACACACAAGGACAGACTCCTGGATCTAGAGACATGTGGACACACACAGATAAACCCAGACATAGACGGATACACACATGAACACAGTGGAGAGAGACTCACCCTAAGGCAGACACACCCACATGCACACACTCAGATGCATGGACACACAGACACAAAGTATCTCAGACACAGGGGCATAGGGACACACAAACACACAGGCATGTGAACAAATACAGACACACAAGGACACACACACACCCATGGACACATTGGCAGATTTACATGGACACAGATTGGCAGGCAGACACCTGGACCTATGGCCACATGCACTCAGATATCCAGACAGAGAGACACTGGGACACGTACACAAAGGGACACACAGACCTGGGCAGAGACACTGACACACACAGGTACACACACAGACACATGGACTCGACACACAGACTGAATACAGACTGTATGCACAGAGACACATGCACACACAGAGACACAGACAGTTGGACACGTGGCCACTCAGACACACATACATGGACACAGGCTCAAATGCTGACACTCACAGACACACAGAAATGGACTCAAATGCGGACACTAACAGACAGGGACTGGCACTGGGTCTTCAAGGGGCATAGCTGGGGCCCTTGAGGTGTCTTTCCTCCCACCAGGCTTTCCCATTGTTCCCGAGTTGTGGGTTACAAATGCCCTGGACACTGAGTTCCCCTGATTGCTCTCCCTGCAGAACCTAGAGCTGCTGGGGCAGCCTGCCCCCTCTGAACTCACCCGTTTGACTGTCTGCACCACTTCCTGAATGTGGGAATTGTTAATTTCTTTCTTCAACCTTTAAAGAAAATGATAAAACCCTATAAAATCCAGCTCTTCTCCTTCCATAAAACCCATTTGTCAGTCATAGTACTGATCAGTACTATGCTGATCAACAGGTGTGTTACATTCCCACCCTGTCCTACCACAGACAGAAGCTGCTGTACTTCTAGGAAGAACAAACACCAAAACACCACTCAGAGTTGGCTGAGCCATAAGGCAAATAACTGGGTGCAAAATTCTACTTTCTCATCTTCCAAGTCAGCAGGAGACCCTGCATCCTGCACGGACAGAGCCCAGGAACATCCACTCCCGCACCTCTCCTGAGCAGCCTTGTCACTGGTATTCCTGAGCATGGCCTGGACCCGCTCCACTCTCTTTGCCTCCATCCGCTTCTTAATGTCTTTAATGTTGCTGTGGAGAGAAGAGAGGAGATACAGCCTGGTTACCAGCCCCAGACAGCAGAGCAGTCCTCCATCCACAGCTCTCTGGAGTGTTCCATTGTCCTGAAACACCAAACGTGGGAGACTGTGCAGCAGGAGGCCTGGAGTCTCAAGGATATTTTAAGTCCTGAGTCAGGATGTGTCCTGGCCCAGCAGTGGAGGCAGATGCTAACACATGCTAAAGGCAAGTGTAAGAAAGAACAAGTGTACAGGAAATTTTCCCTCCTCCACCTTCCCAGTTTCCAGTCCATCCTCCAGTATCTGTGCAGGTATCACGTTCCATGATGTCACTCATACTTTAGAGTTTACCTTCACTTTTGGATTTCCCAGCTCTTTGCTGTGAGAGGAGCAGTACTTAATTTATACACAATGTGACAGACATGCCTGAGACATCCACTGATGTCCCATTCTTCTTTCCACTGAGAAACAGTGAGCAATCCCTTCCCTCTTCCAGACCATTCATGATTTACACATTCCTGTCACATCCCCTCAAACATCTGTTTTCCTAGCTGTCCCATTTAATTCCTTTTTGTGCACAAATTCCTCCCCAGTGCTGCCTGTTCTTCTTGTCCTTTCAAAGACTTTATTTGTTTGGGATGGCACACTGAGAAGGGGACAGCTCCATGCAGATGGATCCAGTGGCACAAGGCTGACTCAATCTTTTTTTTTTTTTTGTTTCCCTGTACAATTCCCAAAATCCTGTTTGCCACTTTGGCCACTGCAGAGCTGGGAATGAAGAACATCCACAGCAGCTGAAGATCTCTTACCTGAGTGCCAAAACCAGTGCACTGATGGGCTATGGGCAGGGTTTTCCATTCACATTGTTTTAGATTTATTCCTGCTGAACTGAACTGCCATTTCATTGCCTGTTGCTGCAGATCTTGAAATCTTTCTGGAGCTTCTCCCAGCCAGGGAGCTGTGACTGTACTAATGACATCCTACTGTCAGCAAACCATGGCCTGGCTACTCACCTGTTTCCTTAGACTTGCCTGAATATGCTGAATAGCTGAATAAAGAGTCTCTGGCTTGGGACAGGACACAAAAAGAGGCAGTTTTATATGAATTTGCAACTAAAGACTGAGACAGCATTTAATGGGAAGTAGGAATGAGTGAGAATTTCAGCTTCAGGACAAAGTTCTTGCAAGAACAAATGGATACATGTCTGGCTAGAAACTGGTCAATTGATTCTGCCAGTTTGTTTAAATACTGGAGCCAAGATGCTCAATTCACTTAGAAGATAGAGCGGATCAGTCCCGGGAAGGGATTAATGTGAGGTCCTGACTGCAAGAGACAAGGGGTGGCAGCCAGGGACCAGCAGTGTATTTCCTGTCCTTCCCCATCAGTGGCTCCAGGCTGCTCACTGGAACACTGCATCCTGCTTGGTGCCTCGTGGCAGGAACACTCTTCCGAGGATCACGAGAGGCATCTTCCCCCCGTACCACTGCGTGAGATCCCGTCACATCCCCCTGCCTCAATTTCTCACCAAAGGAAAAGAAAACCTTCTCTTCCCCATCCTCCCTCCCTGGCTGCAGAGCAGAGCAGCGAGATGCAGCAGAAAGTGCTGCCTGGAGCAGAACCTGGCATTGTTTGTGATTGCACTGCCATATTTACCTTTCTGATGTGTCCCTCAGCACCCGCAGCTCAGCTGCCTGCTTCTCCCTGGCCAGCTCCAGGATCCTGGCAACTTGCTGTTTAAGGGATGAACACGAGACCAAAAGGGAACAAACCAGGATGAGACACTGCACCCCATCTGTATCCAGTTGCACCCAAGCCAGCTGTACAACTCCCTGCATTGAATTCCAGGAGCAACAGATTCTGAAACCCCGAGGCTCAGTGCAAACACTGGCACAGGAGTGAGCTCAGCTGTGCGTGCAGGCCCCACTGTACCACTGAGACAGGAAGGTTTCATCCCTGGTTCCTCTCCCAGGTAAGAAACCTGATTCCCAGGTGAGCCAGTGCCCAAGTGTTATCTTCCCCTCAGGGTTGCACACAGCTTGCAAGAGGCGTGTCAAGCCTAAGGTGCACCAGGGAACTGAAGATTTAAGATGTATCAGTGCAAATTCCTTCAAAAAACACTAATGGGAAAAGGCTTCCCAGGCCTGGAATCACTCCCCTTTCACTGGAACAGATAGCACATGCTGGATTTACCATCACCACCATCCCACGGCCTGCACTCCGTCCCCAGGCACCACCGTGGCTCCTTCTGGCCTTGGCTGAGCTCAGCCTGCAGGACTCCCCTCACCTGGACTCTGACTTCCACCAAGTCAAGCAGCAGAACACGCTCTGATGGTGCCACTGGTGAACCCTCAGCCCACCCCCACATCACCCCAGCTCCCAGGCTCCCGGAGAGCTGGCACCTGGCAAGGTGTGAAGCCACTAACGCCACACTAACTCTGTGCTAAGGCATCAGAAGAGCTGGAGCAGATGGAGCGTGATGTGCTCCATGGCAATGCTACTCTTGTTTTAAAAAATAGCAGACATATGAAAATGTTTCTGTAGGATTTTTAGGGCTTCTAACAAATACACTTCAAGTCTTCATTCTCAGTTACCTGGCTTGTGCATGTGTCAGGTATGTTCTGGGCCCACATTCCCAAGCTCAGTTTAGTGAATAACTTGGGATTTTTGGGGCTGTCCCAGGACACGTTTTCAGGTGACACTCGCAGCCCTCACCTCGGTAGCATGCTGCTCTTTCTTCCTTCGGATGCGATTGTGGTGCTCCTCCCCAAGGTGGATGAGGTCCATCTCCAGCCTCTCCCTCAGCTCCACGAGCCAGTGGCAATCAATGCTCTCTGCTGCTTTTACAGGATTTGCACTGCTACCAGCATCACTTGGGGTCACGCTCCTGCAGAGCAGAAACAGGGGCCGTGCTGCTTCTCGCCATGCCAATACATTCCCAACCTTCCCACCCACCCTCCGTGAGAACAGCCCAGGGGCATGCACGTGCCTGCACTGCTCCGTCTTCCTGCAGAGAAGGGAAGGCCATGTTTCCCTGGGGATCCTTGGTTTGGTTGGGGAAGGTGACCCCAGGCTGTGGTTACCTCTTCTTCTGTGTTTTCCTTGTGCGTATTGTCCTTTTCTTGCCCCCAGGGCAGGCCAGCTCCGAAAAGAGCACCGAGTATTTCTGCAGCAGCTCCTCCCTCTGTTTGCTTCCCTTCCACTCCAGCTCCCTCAGCTCCTTCTCCTGCCTCTTCAGCAGCTTCAGGAAGCGTTTCTTCTGCTGCAGCTCAGCGAGGGTGATTGTCTCAGGCTCTGAAACACAAAATAAAAGGGTTGAACAGTGCCAGCTCCCTCCCAAGGCTTGGAGTGGGGAAACTGGAGCATACAGCTCCAACACATGTCCCTGGATCACCACACCCAAACCAGAGCCCCCTCTGCTCCACACCTTGGGATTCCTCTCCCCAGGTACATATTCTGTCCTGGCAAACACTTTTCTTTAGGAATAACTCCTAAAAAAGCAATGTACATAACAGTAATTTGCCAACATATCCTGAGTGAAACAGGTTTCCTCTTGTGCCTTCAGTTCAGTTTTGAGGCACAATTAGGCCTCGTGTTTGCAGGAATTGGCATCACACTGCATTCAGGCACCCAGAAGCAGGTGAATAACACATTGCACAGGGAGTGCAGGCGTGCTGAAGGAAACCTGTCTGGAGCCCTAAGATTCCTGGGATTTGTATTTAGTGCTGGCTACACTAGGCAGGGTTGGGACATGTCTTTTTATTTGGAAATGTAAGATGACAGGCAGGGCCTCAGCCCAGGTGACCAGCATGAGGAGTTACCTGCCATCTGCATTACTTCTAACACAGCTTCATCCTTGGTGAACACTGCTGCTCCTGAAATCCCAAAAGAAGTTCCTGTTAATGTCCCATCTTGGATGTCCAGGTTGGAAATGGACAGAGGAGAGCTCACCAGAACACAGCCCATGTGAAGGACGTTGGTGTCAGTACAGAAGAATTAATTAAACTGCCAAGATGTTTAGATGCTTGGAAACTCTTGGAAACTTACCTGTGGAGCCGTTAGAGGGAGGAATGCTGGGTTTCCCAGTGGAGCCTGCCACCCCATTAGTCTCAGCAGATGAGAGGTTTGTCTGTGTGCCAGGCCTCTAAAACAAAGATCAGAGGTAAATGAAAACTTCCATTATTTCAAGTGAATCCATGCAAGGTGCTCTAGAGAACAGAACTTGGAAAAACTCACCTCCCCCGAGGTATCCTTGAGCTTCAAGCGCTTGTCCTGCAGGTTGAAGAACTTGATGGGGTTGGAGAGGGCAATAGTGAGATCTGGAAACAGAGAGCAGGGCTTGGCTTGGATAGCAAACAACTCATGGACTCATTTCCCTGCCAATGCAGGACACTGTGAAGAAGGAATAGTTTGTGTTCTCTGCTTGTAACCAAAGTCTCCCTGACAGCACAAGGGAGGGAGGAAGGGAAGCTTCTTCACTTCTTCACCTCAGTCCCAGTCCAAGGCCATGGCTCACAACTGATGTTCAGGATAGCTCTGTGAAGTGATTTTGGGAACTCTGCTCCCAAAAGCCAGGGCCAGGTTAAGATTTTTCCCACCTGCACAGCTGCTTGCTCCAATTCCAGCCCAACCTCATCTATAAACCTCATCTTTTAATAAAATGTGATAAATCTGATTTCTCAGGATTTCCCCTGTGAATAAGGTTCATTTGTACAAACGCAGGGGAGGAGAGAGCAAACACGAGAAGTATTCACAAGAGCTCCTGTGGCTGATGCTGGTGCACTCTAGTTTGGTCATGACAGTTGATCCCTCTGGTGAGGCTTCTGTCACATCCAGCTCTGACCCTTCTCAAAGGAAGGTCCCCATATCTCAGTACCAGCAAGAACCTCTCTTCTCTTCTAATAGGGAAGAGCATCCCTCCTAAAACCTCCCTAAAGCCCCTGTTCTCTGCAGCCCCTGAGAGATGTCACCTATTCCCTCAAGGAGACCTCTCCCTGCCTCCAAACAAGGGTAGGGCTGCGCCCTTCCACACTGGAGCCTGGTACACCTGCACTGCACCTCAGGTGGGACCCAGGCACGGCTGCAGCGGGAGCCTCCATGCTCTTGCCAAGGCAGCGAGGCTGCGACAGGATGCTGGCATGCACTCAAGACACACCCTGACAAGGAATTGAGGGTGCAGCAGGAAAGCACTTCCCAGGCTGGAAAAATACTTCTGAATCAGAGTTTGGAGGAGGCCAGAAGCACCCCCACACACATTCCAGCGCTCCCTACCTGCCCAAGCATCTGGCACGTAATCCTTGATCTCCAGGAACACGAAGAGGGCGGGCATGGTGAGCGGCATGTTGCTCTCGCTGCGCAGGCACACGTGGTGGTAGCCTGGGGCACAGAGGGGAGGGAGTTGAGCTGGTGGCATCCTGTCCCTCCCTGTCTGCTCCAGCAGCCCGAGGCTCCTCTTTACAGGAGGAGCCTGTGTATCATGGGATAAAGCCAAGGCTATAACAAGATGGATTTCAAGGTTCCACTGCCTGTGGGCACGGTGATTAAGGAGCAAAGTGTGCAGCTGTTTGTATGGACTTTATGGCTCCCACTGGACAGCAGAAGGAATTTCCACTGATTTACCTGGGTGCATTGCGATGATGGGAATGATACGCTGGCCAATGAACTTCCCTCCTTCTTCCCAAGCCACAATTTTGAGAGACGCCAGCTCAGGCATCATGATCTAAGGGAAAAGCAGAGTAAGGCACCAGTGTCCTCACCTCTAACTCCTGATAGCACTCCTTCCAACCAAACAATTCCATCTCTTCCAGGATGGCAGTGCCATCCTGGAAATTGTAATCCTTGTAATTTAAGGACAGAGTTAATCATAGACATCCTAGGTGAATGCCCAGAAACTCCACCAAATGCAGTCTTCTCAGCCTGCCCAGGATCACAGGTTACCTAAAGACAAAAACAGGGCAACAAACCCTCCAAACCACTGCTTCCAGGAAGAATTCACTGGAATGAACTGGGATGGATAATTTAGCAAACATGGTAACATTGCTAATAAAGGCTTTTGACTCCCTCCTTCCCTGTATTCTTTTGCCATAAAATGAACTCAAAATTATTCTGCCAGGAGTGTTTCAAAGTGTTTCTGAAAGGAGGATGTTTTAGCCAAGTAGGCTGAAAATATCTGTAGCTTCATAGTGTGCCTGACAGATGAATTGTATAATGTATACTTGACTTATCTTCCCTGTGCCCTGCAGCTGGATTGGTGATCACTGAATTCCTGGGGAGAGACAGGGCAGCTTTCCATGTTCTGGCACAACTGAAAACTGGTCCCATTACTGCTCCAGTTTGGCTGTTTCTCATTGACAGTTTAACCACAGAAATTCAGTTCCTTTCTGATGCTGGAGGTTTTCCAAACTGATCAGTGTCAAGAGGGCATCATAGAGGGGAGACTTTGGATGCCTGTTATCTCCAGAACTATTCCCATATACCCCTTATCTGTTCTGGGAAATATTAATGCAGATTTGTTTTGGATATTGTTGTTTGGATGTTACCTGAGAATGTCCAAAGCCAGGCCCGAGATGTCCAGAGGGAAGTCCCTTCTGCTGGCACTGACCTCTGCCAAGGCAGTGCTCATGGCCATCAGGAGCTTTAAGGATTCTCTGCCTAAATTACTATCAAATGCTCTCACCTTTTCAAAAACAAAAGCCTCCTCTTTCCACACAGGGTTAATGGAGTTTGCTGTGGAGGTCAGTTTGGTTCTGTGTTTGCGTTTGGCATCCCTTGGCAGCCCAAGGAGCTCCACTTCCACGTAGGTCTTGACGCTGCGATCCGAGAGGAACTGACCAGAGAGTACCTGTGAACAACGCAAACGGAGTTAGCAACTGCTGGGAAGAATAAAACAGAGGGACCCACCCCAAAACAGCTTTTCTGCTGCAGCTCTTCTTTTACCTTCACCTCTATTTCTTGCTTCAGCACTTCCTCTTTCCCTACCAGCACAGCCTTGGCTCCCTCTCCACGGCAGATGCTCATTTTCCATTTTCAAGTGATTATGATTAATTTAAAATAGCGACAAGCCTGGGAGTTGCCACAGTAACGCTTTCTCACGGGACTCCGCGGGTTCGTGTGGCACTAAGAGTCCCCCTGGGTGACACAGGACAGGGTCCCCGGGCTGTACTTGCCGTGACGGAGACAGTAGTGGCCACCAGCCCGTCGATGCGGTCCACGGAGAAAGGGTCGAACTGCTTGTCAGGGCGCCGCATGAACTCGTGCTTGAGCAGGTAGCCACACTGCCCGTTGAACTCAAACAGGGCCATGTTCTGCTGCATGGGGACATCTGAGAGCAGAGCAACACGGTGAGACGGGCCTGGGAGGGACAGGCAGCCTGCGTGCCGTGAGGAAGCTGAAAGCTGCCGGAAGCTTCCAGCCCCTGCCAGCCCACGGCTCGCAAAGCCATCTTGAAAACTAATTAAGCCTCTCAGCACCCTAGAGGGAAAAGTATTACAGCAGCTGTTGCAAGGAAGGGAAGTGGTTTGCTTGTGCTTGCACCTTAAGTCATGGGCAGAACTAAATTAAAACCTGCTTTAAGGAGCACCTGCTATTTTTGGGCGGGAATAAGTAACTGTCTAAGCTCCTCTGTTCCTTCCCCCTTTCATTTTGGGCCTCCTCTGAGTCCATCTTCTGTCTGACACTACTGAGGACACTGCCTGGTGGTTGCTGCACCTGCCTGCACTGTCATCCTCCTCAGAATCAACCTTGCACTCGCTCCCTTTAGGCTCCTATGCTCTATACATAACACAACTCTCTGAGGAAGGAAGAGGGGTAAGGTACAGCTTTCTGCCAAGGCTTTTCTTTCCTTCTTATGCTGGTGTGCAGCCAGGAAAGGCCTTTTCCCCCCGGTCAGGTCAAAATCCTGGAAATAATGGCACAGACAGGTCAGTGCTGTGGCCAGATGGAGCTCTGCCTCTGCCTTGTACAGGTAGCAACTTGGGGGGTGGGAGCTGCAGGTGCCCTCATGGATATGATTCAGTGTGACATCGTGGAAAAGGACAGCCAGGGACAGTGCCCAGACACAGGGTGACAGCAGTCCATATGTGTGTGTGTGTGTGTGTGTGTATGTCAGGTCTGTGCTGGGCATGGAAAAGTGCTGTTGGTCTGTGGGAGATCAAATCAGAGGAGAACAGCACTTTGGGAAAAGGCACATGGAATAATGACCAGGGAAATGGCAGAAAAGGAAGAGACAGAGACCAGGAGCACCAGGGGACCAGCAGTGCCTGACCTCGCCTGCTCGGAGGCTGGAGCACACCCCGACACTCACCCATGGTCTGGAAGTTGAGTGCCACCATCTGACAGCCGACATTCCAGAACATCTGGGGCTGGTAATTGGAGGAGTCCATCCGGGTGCCTTTGGGGTAAATGCGGCTCATCTGCCGCTTGTTGTATCTACAGGCTCTATAGGAAACACTGCTCCTGGTGTGCCCTGGGGCCAGCCCACATATTCCCATTATAAAAACCGTTCGAGCTCGGCTACCGATGCTCAGAGCCTTCCAGACGAGACTGCAGGGAGGCTCAGGCTCCTTGTCCATACACTTTTCACTTAAGGACAAACATCTGGCAGCCTTGACATTGGCTATGGCAGGATGCATCCTGTCAAGAATCTCCCTCCCACTCCGAGCACCCGACGGCACCGGAAAAGGGCTGCCAAAAGGATACTCTACAAACTGCACGGGGAACTTGCTCACTAGATCGCAAGCCTTGGTCTCGGTGAAGGAAGAGATGACGTAACTCCGGTTCTTCTCTAGAAACAGGAGATTGCATTTAGGAGCAAGGCACGCCCAGTCCCCGTTCTGCACAGGGGACTGACGGAGGCAGGAAGCTCTTGGCCTGGGTTCCGAAGGGACCGAGCCTGACTTACTGGCAGAGACCTCGAAGGAGTTGAATTTGATGGGCTGTACGTAGTTAACCAGGCTGGACATCTCCTCGTACGCCGTCACTTCCAGGCCAGCCGTGCCCTGAGCAGAGAACAATCCAAAAGGGAACAGATAAGGAGAGCTTCCCCGGAGATGAAACAAACTGCACCAGGGCCTCCTAAAGAGCTCTGGTGGCTGCCCTGACCAGAGTGCTCCAGTTTCTCTGTCTTCCCAGTCCCACAGCTCCATGGTGGGCAGGGGCACAGGACCTCTGGATGGCTGGGCAAAAACGGAATCAAGGCACATGGAGAGGTTCCAGGGAGGATGTACAAAGCCCAGGATCTCTTTGACCTCTCAGAACATGGAGTCTGGGATAAACGGGGATGTTGTTTTTCCTCCTTTCCAAAGGATACCAGGGAGATGGAAATGGGAAACAGACCTTTTATTCAAGGGAATGCTGATCTCCTCCCTCCCCCTTCAGCAGCAGCACTTTCAGTAACAACTTCTCAGACCAAGGCTAAGCCTCTCAACACCCCCAAGGCAAACAGTTATCTCCAAATCATGCACAGTCAGCAGTAACTCCTCTGCCACATTCTTTATGCTTGCAACAAATTTTCTTTTTCAGTTTTTCCTGCAAAAGTCTTGTAGTGTGGGGGATGGAAAGCCCCCTGCAGATTCATTCCCCTTTGCACTTTGGGTTCATCTCTATTCAATAGGGTGAAGCCCCAGAGAAAAATGGAAGCCAGCAAAAATCCAAACAGGAAAGGAAAAGAACCAACTGTGACAGTACCTCATCTGACTGCATCTTTTTAATTTCCTCTTCATCCAGATTTCTGAGCTGTTCATCCTCTTCCTCTGGCTCCTCTTCAGCCACATCACCTGCCCAGACTAAGCACACAGGCTATCAGTGGTATGGATCAGGAGACACAGGACCCTGCAGGCTGCTGGCAGTGGAGGGCTCTGCCAAACCTCATCCCCAAGTAATGCTGGAACACTGAGGGGAAGAATCCTACAATTTTATTGGCCAAATCCAAACATGAACTGGTACACTGAAGATGAGCACATCCAAGAGACCAAACCATTCCTGCTGCAGGCTCCCCTCACACTCAGGAGTAACAATCACTGGGCTGTTTCCCCTCCAAGGTCAGATATATTTGCAGGAATAAATGCCCATTTCCAGGTGTTCTGCAGCGGTGCTCACCTTGTCCTCACATGACATCATGTGCTCTCACCATGACAGGGACTGTTCTACTACAGGGGCCCTGAGCCCAGGAGGTGACAGGAAGGGAGGAGAGAGGGGCTGAAGGTTTTATGAACCTCCAAGGCCCTCATGGTGAAGAACTAGGCTGTGGTGAATTTGTGATTATCAGAGAGCTACAAGCAGTAACAAATTATTCCCCTTCCCTCAACCCAAAAGCCAAGAGTGTATCAGTGGATCACTAAGGGATGATGGGCAGGTAAATAATTGTCTCTTTTGGTTGGACGAAGTGTTCAAAATATTCTGAAGATTTCATTTATCTTTCAATTTTCTGCTGCTGCTTGGAATAACTGATTTAATGACTAGTGCTGGCTTGTCCCAAGCTCACCAAGTACTGAGTGATTTAGAAGGCTTTGCCCATCAGTTTTATTAGTCCCTCTCCCCTTCAGACATACCAGTATCTTCAGCATCCACAGAGGTTGGCTGCTCAGTGGTTTCTGGTTCCACATTCCTCCCTTTCTTCAAAGAGTTCTGCCTCTTCTCAGACATAGATTGGTTCTTTTTGTTTTTAATCAAGATTTTCCTTAGGA
The DNA here is from genome assembly GCF_015832195.1 of Motacilla alba alba. NCBI lineage: Eukaryota > Metazoa > Chordata > Aves > Passeriformes > Motacillidae > Motacilla > Motacilla alba. The sequence goes on along the minus strand of NC_052020.1, from coordinate 9,872,290 downwards.
GATCCTTAGGACTTGGGAGAGGAACTCCTGGCTTCAGCTGTAACAGATAAACTTCATCACAGAATTCACACACTCACCTCCCCTGTCCCCCGGCCAACTGCAGTGCACAGACACATCTCTCACCCACTGTGCTCCTCCTTTCCTCCCTCTGCCAGCATATCCCACTAGATTAATGCAGATTTTCCCTAAGATTTCACCTGTGGTTTCAGACCAGCATTTTGCACCTCCCAGGCTCTGCCATGCTGCCTAGCCACCCATCCTGCTAAAAAAAACACCTAGATGGCCTGAAGGCATCCACGTACCTCTGGCTTCCCATTCCACCTACTTCTCTCATTATATCCCAGATCCTCAGTCCCTCATCAGTACTCAGGCCAGATTTAAACACTGCCTGCAGCAGATTTAAAAAAGATCCCAGAGGAGGTGGCTCAAGACAAGGACATGTGACAGACTGCACAGACAGCAAAGGCCTGTAAATAGCTTAGCTGATCTCTTGAACTGTTCCCCCCCTCATCCCTCTGTTCCCATTGCCTGGACATGGGGCTGGGCAGTGGGCAGCAGCTGCTGCTGGCTCACTGCTTCTTTGCAGCTCTTCTTTGGGTCTCAGTGCTTTCAAACAGATGCTTGGGCCAGGTGCCTTAGCTGCCCCTCCTCTGTGCACACCAAGGATCTGCCTCGTGCCCTGCAGAACACAGATCCTGCTCAGATGTTTAAAACCATGTCTCCTGGCAGGCCAGAAATACCTGTTGTACAGGTAAGATGAAGACTGAGGTCAAGCAGAGGGGGACTTTCCTCAGCTATTCCAAGCACATGACACTGACCTGCCCACCTGTGCCTGGAAGGGAATATTTCCAGGCTAGAAGCAGGATTGGGCCTTTGCTCCTGTTTCCAAGTGCTGGCAGACAGAGCTGGACCAGTGGCGTGTACAGAACACACCTGGTACCCTTGGTACATCCTTGGCCACCCAGAGCTCAGTGCCCAGAGCCCCTCAGGTGACAGAGTGCTAACCAAGAGTTTTCCAACTATCTCTATGAACCAGGATCCACGTCCATGGCATTGTATCTGTTGTTGTGGCACCTCCCAGCACCAGGAGTGACCAAGTTTTCCAGAAAGGCCTTCCCAGCGGCCTCCTGCCCCAGCTCCCTCATACCGGGTATTTCTCCAGTGGCTCTGTCAGCAGCATGTCTCCAAAAATTGTTCGGCAGTACTCGGCCATCTTTGCCTGCTGCTTGGGCCTAAGAGAGATCAGGCAGCAGTGAAGAGGAAAGCAAATGCCCAAAATCAGAGTTTGGCATGAACAAAAGATGCCCATGTGCTCTACTCAGAAAACCATCTCAGCTATGCAGATGTTAAGGTCCCATTCCCAAGCCAAGTTCTATGTTCATATTCTGCAACCCTAAGGCTGCACAACTGTGATCACCCCACTCTGCAGGTTAAGGCTCATCTTTCAGCTCTGACCCACCTTCAGTTGCTTCAGAAACCTCAGTCAATGCTTCACTCCAGCTTAGCACTCACTTCAAACCCAGCAGCCCTTGCCTGTGTATTTTCTGCTCTGGACACAGCAGCCAGTTCTCCCCATCACCAAACACTCACGAGTCCACGTGGTTCTCGAAGGACAGGATCACAGGGTACGGAGATGTTTTAAAAGCACTTTCTGCAATGGCCTCGATGGCATCCTGAGGGAGAGGCCACGGTCAGAGAGAAGCTCAGCAGTCATTAATAACAGAGACACGGCTGACCTCCCACTGAACAGACTCCACAACTGTCTCTCAGGAACTCCTTTCAAAGTCACTAAACTTCTCCCAGTAAGAAGGTGAGAAGTGTCATCTTTTTCACACCTGCCCAGATTTCCAGCTCCAGAGGATCCACGCTGAGCTAAACTCAACAGCTTGCACCAAAATGAAGCTGAAGATGCAACAAGGTGAGATTTTTGTTTTGCTGCACAGGTCAGTGCACATATCACTGCACGTGAGAACGTGTGGCCAGCGGGACAAACCCCTGCCCCAAGCACCTTGAACTGGCACAGAAAGGTGTGTGCAGCACCAGATTAAACCACTGCAAACTCTATCCATACTTACCTCTGAACCTGCCCAATTCTCTATCATTTCTGCTGCTTATAAAATCCTCTTGCCTGGCAGCAAAGAGAGCTGGAGTGTTCAGTTACCAGCTGTGCTGACATTTCAAATGCAAATACCATGGAAACCTTTTCAGCATTAATGATGTAAGAAAAAATAATATTTTCCCCAAGCCCTTGTTAAACTGCCACAAACTTTCCACTATTTTCCTTTCTGGTCCTGCTAATTGGTAAAGAAGTGCCATTTGCTCCTTTGCAATTAGAGTCCCCTGATCATCCCAAATCCTGGATCAGCCATGACCTCAGCAAGGAGGGAGGCTGCCACAGCTGCTCCTCCATGGACCACTGGGAGTCAGTCACAGAAGCCTCAAGGCTCTCAGGAGAAGCCTCAGACAATGCTACTAAAAGGCCACAGGAGTTGTAGTGGAAGGAAGGACTATGTGTTATGTAAAACCAAAACGCAGCACACGCTATGTTACCAGGTTATAATTTCCTTGAGGAATGGTCCCAGGCTTCAGCAGAACTCTGCAATTACAGCAGCTACAAATGCCATTATTTCTGTTCTATCTGCAGCGACCTGCTGTGCAAAAAGCAGCAGTGGTACCACAGGGCTTTGGAAATAACTGAGTCTGAGGACAATACCTCTGACCTTAAGGACTGCTTTGGTTTGTTGTTTTTTTCCCCTTCACACATAAATATTTTAGTAATAGTGAAGTGTGGGAATTGGGGGGAAGATACGGAAGAAAAATAAAGAGCTGGGAAAAAACATCTAAAGCACCTCTACCTGTTGGTAGCAGCTGTGTAAAGGAGTGAAGAAAAAAAGTCAGTGTGATGCCTTTATTTGTAACTTGCAAGCTGTGGATAAATGCCCTGTACTGCCTGGCTTTGTGTTGCGCTTCCAAAGGCTGGGAGCTGAATCCTCAGGGAAGCCAGCTGCTCCACAAAACACATTCCAACACTCAGGTCATTAGGAAGGAATTGAACCCTGTTCTTCCAAAAGCCTCCAGTTGCGGCAGTCAGCCACAGAAACCTGCTGCAGACCAGAAGCTAAACTCATTTTAGCTGTGTTTTCTAGAAGCCATCCTGTTCGCTCCTCTGATGTGCCTCTGTCTATAAACCCACCGGCCTCATGCCACGTTCTGTGCATCCATCCTGTGGCACAGCCCTGTGTACACACACACCTCAGCTCAGCCATCTCCCCATGGCTTCTGCCTGACTTCCCATATTTCCCTCATCCATCCATCCATCCATCCATCCATCCATCCATCCATCCATCCATCCATCCATCCATCTTCATCCAGCTATCAACCTCTCTTCTACTCCTCCCATTCCGAAATTGTACAAACTCCAACACAGTGCTTATCTGTTCACTTTTCCTTCTACCCACACATTCATTCACTTGTCACCTCGCCATCAATCTTTTCCTCTCAAACATCCTCAGCCATCTGGCTCCCTCAGCAGTCAGTCTAAAAGGAGGCAGGGGAAAGCATCCACGGAGAAAGCTCTTCACTACCTTGAAGAGGATCTCAGTTGTCATGGTGAAGCCGTGGGTGATGATGGGCTCCTCATCCGGGGGCCGGCCCTTCCAGCAGTCCAGCTCCACGCAGCGGCAGCCGGCCAGCAGCGTCTGGCGGTACATTTCGGGAGAGGACGTCCCAGAAAACTGCCCAGCTGCAGGAGAGGCTCAGCGTTAGCTACTCGCACAGGACAGCTCCTGCACGCACAGGGGCAACGGGAGTCTCTGGCAGCCTTCAGCAGGGGGATGCAGCAGACTGACAGGATGTTTTCGGTTGCAGGGTGACACTGCTTCATGTCACACAGCATTTAGAGTCAGCCCAGCCCTCAAAGCCCCCGGGGCACACACATCCGCCGGGCTGATTGTGTCCCTCCCCCCTCCCTGGGTGTGCCAGCCATACCTGTCAGGTAGGTGTTGTGTGAGGAATTGATGTAGTAGTGCGAGAGTGGCTGGGTCATGTCCTGGTACAGCATCAGCTTGTCCAGCACTATCAGGTTGTTCTCGGGGCCACAGAGGAACCAGACCATCCCCTCCGGAGACAGCTGCCCTGAATGGCAAACAGAGCTGTTCATGGTCACCAAATAGAACGGTTCTGGCCCCTCTTTGGAAGTGGAAAGAGAGTTGTGGGAACCAGGCTGACTGCTCCCCTGGGAAGCAGGACGGTACAGGGCATGAGATCTGCTCTGTCCTCCCACCTGTATGGCAGAGCTTTGGGCTGAACAAGACTCACCTCTCTGGATGTTAAACCCGCTGGGCTCATACTTCTCTATCAGGCTCTGCACCTGCTCAGGTTTGGCTGGCGGGAAGAGGATGTCATTGAGGCGGGTGTCACGCTGCTTCTTGTTGATGAACTTCGCCAGGTGATCTTTGGTCATGTAGGGCTTTGCTTTTAGATGGCTGCAGAGAGAATCAGAGAGGGGCAGAGGTAAGGCTTGGGAATTACCCCAGAAATCTTCTCACATAGGAGAGGTTGATCCTTCCTCAGGTTGATCCTCCCTCTGGGCCCATATACTTCAAGGTCCTGCAGCACACTCAGGTCTCATCCTTTTTATTCAGGCCGTGAGTGAAGGCATTAAGTGACCTGAGATCCTGCCCTTCTAAGGCCTCAGGCCAGACAAACTCCATGACACTAAATCCCCTCCTTCCTGTCTATCTTCTGCCACAAGAGACCAAGTTCTGGGCCGTGGCTTGAGGGAAACTTACTGTGAGGTAAATATCTCATCAATCTCGGGTCGTGGACACAGATTCATGAGGAACGTCTTGTACACCGGCTCGGGGAAGTCCTCAGGGTTGATGGCATCATTCTGAGAATGCAGTGAAGATGTGTCAGGAGCACAAACCCAAACTCTTACCTGTCATGAACACCCACAGCTCAGCACTTGGCTGTGACAACCCCAGTAATGAGTGGAACATCTGGCCGGGTGTTGCTGTTTCTTTGTTCCACACAGAGCAAGTGCTGGAGTCACTGGTGTTACTGGAAGACATTAAGAGCTGATGCCAGCAGGCCAGAGTTAAGGCCTGGCAGTGGTAGGGTAAGGTAAGCAACTGCGAGCATCTTGGCTGATGGTTTTTCACAGCCAAAGGTATCCCAGTCAGGGCAGGGGAAAAGATCTTTCTCAAGTTAATGACACTTCTGGATACCCAGAGAAACCCTTACCTTGCCATTTGGCAGATGACAAGCACTTAATGCTTCTTCCACCCTCTTCTTGTCTGCAGGGAACATCTGAAAAATACTGACCAGACAGGCAAACAAACATCACCATGGGGAGGACAGAGGTCGGGGGGCTGGAGCTGCAGGCAGTGCAGGACACTCCACATGCACAGCAAGGGAGACAGGCAAGATGACTGTAAGCCTGAACCAGCAAAGACAGACAGTGTTTTTCCAGGGCAGTAACTGAGGGACTGAGTTTGATAAACCTACACAGCATTTTTTGACTGCTGATTTAAAGCAGAAGTTCTGTATTTCTGCTATGGGCTCTGTAAGAGCCCTGTCACTCAAAATCCCTCTCCTGTCCTTTTCTGCCCCTCTTGGAGGTGCTTCCTATGGTACTGTGGAGAAGTAACAATAACTGAACTTTCCCTCCTTTTAGAACATCCCTGTCAACAGCACCATGGTCTCCAGCAGGGATAAAGCCAGCCTCAGTTCTGTTAAGTTCCTGGAGTCACAGGTGCTCACAGCAAACAGGGGAACAAGGGAGTGCTCTGTGCTGCCAGGTGGGAGTGCCTGGGGGGGGCTGCAGCAGCTCATGCAAACCCTGCCCTTTGCAAGGCAAAACTGCAGCAGCCTTGGTATGATTCCAGAGGGATTTACATATTTAAAGGAAAGGAAAATGACTGTGGAATTTTCAGAATTTTCAGGAATCCTGAAAGCCTTATATTTACCTGCACCTGGAGATACTGAGTATTTTTATAAAACTTGCTCTTAATCTGGACTATTTAATGGTCTGCATTTTTACCATTCTGCAAGAAATGGGCACTGAGGAGAGGTACATCCTGTATCAGATATTTTTTTCTAGCTTGTTGCTGTGGAATAAGCTGGTTTCTCCCTGCAGCAACGCTACCTTGCTTGCATTTTAAGGATTAATTCAAAGCACTCTTCCCTAGTGCGTTATTCGTTACAGACCTACACATTTTTAACAGTCCTTTGATGAATATTCTGGTTTCTGACAATGAAATTCTGCTGGTTGGTGGTTTAGAAAACAAATAACAAAAAATGTTTAGTGTTGAATAAAGCTCAGCCCTCCAGGAGTCCATTTAGTCAGCACAGCCCTAATCCAGCACAGCTCTGCCTTACAACGCACCCTGGAGCCTGTGTTTATTCGGGGCAATTAGTGCTCACCTCTTGTGATGCTGTAACACAGCACAGACCTAGAGCAGAGTGGTTCAAAACTTCCCAAATGCACTGTCTGCAGCTCCTTATTCTTAAAACAAAAGGTGATTTATGGACCCAAAAGGGAATTCAACATGGCAGTGCTGCCTTTTGTCATTCTATGAGCTAAATCAACACAGAAGAACCACAGGACCAGCCCTGGAGCAATTTTTCTTGGGAAGACACTGAATGGCACAAAATCAATTCCAGATTCATGCCACATAGTGCAGGGGAGAAGGGACAGGCTGGGCTTTGCTTCCCATTCTAATGGGAGCCCTACCTGATGCACAAGGCCAAGCTGGGGACAGGGAAGGACAGATCTCCACCTGTTCTGCTCCTAAACCAGCACTGACACTGGACCAGAGCTGCTTCACTCTCATGCACATCCAGAGCGAAGGCTGAGGGATGGAGGAAGTGGGGAAGGACTGGAATGGTCACATGGGGAGAAAGAAGACAAGAAAAGCAAAGGAGCCCTGCTGCAAGTGAGGTGGGGAGTCCAGCAAAGAGCTCTTCCTATGGAGAACTCCTTACAGGAAAGGGAAACAATCCTACACCTCATCCACCTTTCAGCTCAGGTTTGCCAAATAATCTGTGATTAGAATTTTACCAAAATTACTTTGTTTTGTTGGTTTTTTCTTGGTAACAACCAGGAAATTATATCTGTGGCTATTTAAGCCATTTCTTGCTGTGGATGAGGACCACAAAGTCTCCTTTCCAGACTCAAATTATGTGTCACCTAGGTGCAGCAGGAGCACTTCCATGGCCTGGACAGAGAGGGAAAGTTCTCCTCCTCTGAGGTGCAGGAAGAGCAGACAGCTGAAGCCACTGAGCAACCATTCTCTCACTAGCTGCTCTGCCTGTAGACTGAACACACAATGAAATAAATATCCACACTCACTTCCGGACAGGAATCTTTCCTTCTTCATTCAGTTGCAACTTCAGCTTCACTAGACTGTGAAAAAAAACCCAAACAAGATTACAAAAATGCATTTGTACCATCTTAAGAGATCCTACTAAGTGAGAAGAAAGGAAAAACATGCAGTTGGGAAAACAGTCTAACAGTGAACTGAAAATCGGGGTCCTACAGACCATCAGCTTAACCTTGGCATGACCCAGCCCTTGGTCTGGAGGCTGCCAAGGGACCTGGATGCTTTGAAGTCTTTTTTTTTTTTTTCAAGTACTGTCAGAAAGAGCAGGACATGGATGTTTCAGAGAAAAAGGTTTCTCAGAAAGGACTTACATTTTCTCTAGGAAGGTGTAGCGGGGAGCGTTGTACGTGAGGGGATTCCGGGCAATGGCCATAATATCCTCAGCCCAGTCCTGGAACAAACAGGGCAGAGGCACTTGGGCACTACTGAGCTGCTCCAAGAAGTACACAGCAAACAGGGAAAGGGCACAGAACCCTGGAATTGTTTGGGTTGGAAGGGACCTTAAAACCCATCCAGTGCCACATCCTGCCATGGGCAGGGACACCTTCCCATTATCCCAGGTTGCTCCAAGCCCCGTCTGACCTTGAACACTTCCAGGGATGGGGCAGCCACAGCTTCTCTGGGCAACCTGTGCCAGGACCCCACCCTCACAGGGAAGAAATTCTTTTCACATCCAATCAAAATCTACCTTCTTCCTGTTTAAAACTGTTACCCCTTATTCTGTCTGAGACTCCTGAGCTTCACTCTATCACCTCCCTCCTGCCTATAAACACTAGGAGCTGAAACTTCTCTGCTTCTCAGCTGCCTAGTCATCCATGCCAAACACATGAAAGACAACAATGACCAGTTTTCTACAGGTCCTTCTCTGTGCAGGGCAGAAGCTTCTGGAACATAAACCTGCTTGTTTATAACCTTGTCAGTAATGCTGAAAGAGCCCAGCATTATGTCTGAGCTCTTATCTTACATTATCATGTCTCCCCTTCTCCTTTCCTGTTCCCCACTGAATGCCCCAATCCCTAGAGGCTCCCAGTATTTCCAAGACCTCAGGCCCCGATACCTTGCAAATATTCTCTTTATAGGACACAAAGTTATGGAAAGTGAGGTCAACCATGTCAGAGCCAGATACAATTGTCATGTTCTTCAGCAGGAAGGCGCTGTGAGGGTGATCCAAGTTAAAAACCTCTCGGAGCTTCAGGGACTGCAAAAGAAACAGAACGGATGGGAGTAATTGGAGAATGAGGGAAAACTGTACCCAAAAAACCAGACCCAAGACACACATTGGTCCAAATTCACAGAAAGCATCTCAAGGGTTGCAAAATTGCTTAGTGCAGTCTTCCTTTCCTTTGCTTTCCTTATTTTTTATCTTTATTCTGGAGTCTGCATTACTGGATCCTCCACGGGACAAATCACCATAACTAACACCCCTGCACAAGCCTGAAAAAGTCACAGCTGGAGACTGCTCTTAAAGAAAATTCTGAAACTTCAGGCTAGACTTGCAAACAAGCAGGGGAGGGTTTGGCCTGCTTGTGCCAGAGGTGTGTAACCAGTTGATTTTATCAAAACACACACACTAGGAAGTGTATTAGAGTGACACCCTTATGTGTAACCTCCCTCCACAAGAAATATGTTTTTTGGCACCCCCTGTCACTTCAGAGTTAGCTTCCTCCCCTTCAAGCCCCATTTTCTGCTGCTGTCAGTTGGTAGTAGTGTTTTTTTCCATAGCAATTCCAGTACCCTACAGCAATGGCTCACCAGAGACTTGTTTTGTTTTGTTAAGTGGAAGGATCATCCGATTAGTGGTACTTGGATTGCAGCACCATATGAAAGTATTTATAGAATCCTTTAAATTATTCAGCATTTTCCGCATTCCTATGCATGGTGTCACTAAGCCAAGGTATCCAAGGTATCCTAGAGTTTTACTGATGGTGCTATTTATAATGGGAAGATAAAAATTTCCATTCCTAGAATAAAGCACAGCAATCCATTATCTGAAGTGCAGGACAAATCCCTGTCCAAGCAAACAGGGAGCTGTCAGAGCACCTGCTCTCCTTTAGAAACAGGGCAAATCCACAATCTGGGATTGTTAGAGCAGGTCAGACTTGGAAGATAAACTGGAGCTGGAATCTGAGCACACCTTTAGGTTGCAGCACCTTCAGGTTTCAGCACCATGTCACACACACAGCTGAATAAGCATTTTATAAGGAACTGCAGCATTTTTTTACTTCAATTTTCCTAATTTCTGAAGCATTTGCAATTTTGTCATATCTGTAGCAAACGAGCATCTTTAAGAAAAACAAGACAGGGTGGATTGTAACTCTGGATCATCTGACTGCTGTCTCTTATTTTAGAAAAGCACCTCTCCAAGGGGGTGGGTAATTCTGAAACCTGTTTAATCCCAGAGCATTTGGAGGGATGGAAGGGAAGGAATATGATTTGCCTATTTTCTACAAGGGAATTTCTAAAATGGCTCCTTCTTGCCTCATGAGCACCACCAAACACCCACATCTCCTTCCCATGCTCGTGGCAACTCCTTGTCGGAGCTAAATTTTCCAGTGCCAGCAGCAAAGAGTTGGGATTTTAACTCCAAACTTGACTTCATCTTGCAAAAGCATTTGTTCAGCTCCAGGGCTGTACAGGAGAGGAGCCCCAAACAATGGTGAACTTGTGGTTGTGCTGAACTCATTTCCTGTATTTGTTGTCCGGGGCTCCTCCCACCCCTTCCTTCTCCGCACGCTGCTCTCTAGCAGACATTCATCACCTGGCTCTCTCCAGACCTCTCTGTCCAGGACATGTCCCAGCAAGCCAAGCACTTTTGCCCTTATCCAGGCAGTGATGCATCCAACACCCAAGGAAGATGTGGAGAGAGGACCAGAGACTGTGTGCAGGAGCTCTGAACCTGGTGCCACATCGTGGCTCTTTCACAACCCGCACTCCTTTAGCGCCTTGTGCCACAGCTTCAGTCTGGGATTACTCACTGCCACCTTGCAGGCAGCCATAAAGGAAATATAGGAATTGCTGCGTGAAAAGCAGGACACACATTAGCCATGCAAATCAGAAGGGAAACACTCTTAGCAAATCCCCTTAAAAAAACCCAGACAAGCAGAAAACAACCTACTAGCAGAGTGGCTGAAATATGGAGTCAGCTGGAGTTTCATGTCCCACCCTCCTGATTTCCCTAAAATCCTCAGCTGTACGGCAGTCCATAGTCCAGAGAGAAGCAAATTGTCATGCAAATATAAACAAAGAGTCAGAGACAGGCACAGGACAGAGAGGGATGGTCCTTTCTCTGCTCAAGAGGGGGCAGAGCCGACTGACTGCAGGACCTGTTGTGTCATTGTGCCCTGACAGAGCTGTGTCCCGTGGCACTAGGACAACAAATGTTCTCTTCTGGAGAAGAGAGCTCTTGTTTGGTTGCCAGAAGTGAAAAAGGAAGCCCTGAGATATTTGGGGGATGCCTTTGACTCTGGAGGTAACTCTCCTGTCCCCATTAGCCTTGCTGCTCCACACTGGAGATACTGGCTGTGGAATGGGGAGGGCCAACCTGTCCCTGTGCCAAGCATCTCAGGGACACAGGCAGACAAAACTCCACAGTGAAGCACTCTCAGCCCTCAGTGTTTTACCTAAAGGAACTGGAAAATCAGCAGCTCAGATTCCCAGGCACAGAATAGCCCACGGTGTTCTGCGATCCAGCAGGGACACACTGCCAGGGACAGGGGAGAATGTGTGGCCCCAGAACTCACTGCACAACGATGGCAGAAGCAGGAGGGCCCAGCATGGCAAAGGTCACTCACAAGTGCCCTTTCCAAGCTCAGCTCCTGCTTCACCACTTATAAATCCTTTGCCAGACCCAGGCTTGTGCTGCCTCTCTCTTGCACGCTCACAGATTGGTGTCTCCATACAGCTCCATATGACCACTCTGCAGTTGGAGAGCTGGAATTAGACTAAGTTCAGCTCCATCCTGGGCTCACAAGTTGCTGAATCCCAATGCCAGAGCTGGTCATTGCCTGTGCTGCAGCAGAACCACAGACCACCCACAGTGTTTACAGCGTGTGGCTCACAGCCACAGCACAGCTCCAAGGGCACTGTGATGTCCTGCGTGGTTCCTGAACATTCCCACTGGCTTCAACTTTATTATCTCAAAACATGATGAGTTCAATGCTTTGGTATAATTTTCTTCCTGTACATGTGCAGTTCAGGCTGTAGCTCCAGGTTCAACACCACCAGAACGTGGACAGAGGATGAAGCCGGTTTATAATCATGACAATTAGAAAGTACAACTTTTGTTTTTATTAAAAAATATGCCTGTCTCAAAGCCAATGCCTCCTGAAACATCTAAACAAACCCCAAGACACAGGCAATAGCCCAGAAGTCTGGCCTAAAACATCATGTATTTTGGCTTTATTATTATTAGATTCTCTGTCAGCATTCCAGGGTCTTGGTGCCTTAAAAAAGAAACCACAAGAAACCCCACAAATGGAGCAGCCCTTATTGTTCCTCATCACTGAAAAGAAAACACAGACCTGATTGTAAATAACAGCCCGATCTGCATCGGCACACGGCTGACCTACAGTCAATAGCTTTTTAATCTTGTCTCCTTGCTGTTCAAAGGCACTGCTCAGTCTTATCTTTATTATTCTCTTGAACACATGCCAAAGTTTGCTCTGCCCCATGTAAAAAAAAAAAAAAAAAATCTGCGAAGAAAAGTCACGGCAGAAACACGAAACCGCTCTCAAAAGAAGCTCGCAGAGGAGAGCCCTGCGTAGGAGGGGCCGGGCAAGATTCTGCTCTGTGGTGAGACAAGGACTGGGGAAGGCAGGCAAGGGCCCTTTCCATTTGGAGGTTGCTCCCATGGCTGGCAGCCCTTGGTGAGTCCCTTTTCACACTTCACCTGCTCCCTAACCATCCCTAACCATGGATGGGGCTCCAGCTGTAACCTGTGCTGGCAGTGCACACGGCAGCAAGTCTCTTCTCAAGTGGTTTTTCACGTGGCTGCTTTGGTGTTATTATTCTTGCTGTGTGTAGAGGTTACACAGAAAAACCCCAAACCTCCTGCTGGGCAGTGGTGGGAAAGTGCTACTGAAAGCAGGGAACTCCCAACATCCACGGTGACCCACCCCCTCCCAGGGAAACCTGGCAGTGCCATGGGACTGCAAAACTGAGGGCACGTTACCATCCTTGAGCCACAGCCCAAACCTGCACAGCCCCTTGCTGTGGAAAGCAGTGGCACAGATGCTCTCCATACAGCTCCCTCCTTCCTCTGGACTTCCTTCAGTCACAATCCAGCAGGAAAACCAGGCCACAAGCTTGGCCTCAGAGCTGCTCTGCAGAGATTGACTGGGGCATCACTTGCAGGGAAGGGGAAAGGACGTTCCTTTTAGTGCTGGTGCCATCCACAGTTCTTCCTACAGCTGCGATCCTGTTCTCCTTGTCCTCATCCTTGTCCTAAATAAGGCCCATGGCTCGTTTCTTCTCTACCTTCATGCAGTGAAACAAGTTAACTCTTTGTATTAGTTCCAACAGTTCTATCCTACAACCATTCCAAGCCACTATTTTGCAACAGGGCAGAACAGCACCCATGTTCATTCTTCCACCTCTAAACCGATTTTTATTTGCCTCACCACACCAGTTTACATTTAATGCCTTTTGTAACAACGCCCCAGACAGAGCCGCCCCATGTGGAGGGTGTGGTTGTTCATGAGAAGAATTTTTCCCTGCTTTCTGCATTCCTTTGTGAACTTCTGCTCTCAGGACAGCCAAATGAACACGACCCTGAGGGCTTTAAGCCAGAGGCATCAAGGACAGCAGAGCTATGTGTAAGTAACAGTCTTGCAGACCCAGATGGCACATCGTGGTTCAACACCCCTTCAGTGCCCACACAAGACCTCCCAAGATCCACAAGGAAAAGATGGATAAGGAGCTAGTCTAGTGCATTTTACTACATGTTATCACAGAATTCCAGAAAACTCCCTGAAATAAAAAGGGGACTTACTTCAAATGAGTCTCTGTAAAATGCAGAATTCAAAAAGCACTTGGGATTTTCACAGCAAAGGTTGTCATCAAGAGCATCGCTTCTGCTCACTGAGAATACTTAATAAATCAGTCAGTGCTTGACCTTTGCATCGTTGTTCTTCAAAAATGAGCTGCAGTCAATTCCCATGGCTCTAAAATCCCATCCCTGGCCTATTACAACAACTAGAACAGAGCAGCTCCATCCAGGTGCCTAGGGAAAAGTGCTGGAACAGGGCATACGCACCAGCACTTCTCTGACACATTCCTGCAGCTCCCAGCAATCTAGGATTCAGCAGTTTCCAACCCAGAGGCATTATCTCACATTTAATAACCCCCTAAGGGCATTTCCTTCTTGTACTGACGTTTTATACTCACATTTCTGTGAGTGGGCAGGAAGCATTACCAATGGCATGGTGATATGAGGTGGGACAGCAGCAGCAGCACCTCCTGCTTGTGCCACTCCTACCTCTGGAAAATTCCACCTTATATGGAGATCCTGCACTGGAAGAAACCCTGAGTAACTGCTTCAAACCCTGAGTAAGCGCTTGGTGCTCCCCTTCTCCATTCAGCTGCTGACATTACAGCACTCCAATCCCATTCACCTTGCTCCTCCTGCCAGAATACAGTCCCTCCTACTCAGATGCTCTGCCCCCAGCAGCCACTTCATTCCTTTGTTAATCCTGCTGCTCTTCCATTCCTTTTCCAGTTGTCACTGAATGGGAGAGCACACTAGAACTGCACATAAATATGGATCCATTTGGGGTGTACACAATAGCACAACTTCCTAATGATTTCCTTATAATCCCTAACACACAATTTACTTTTAGGAGGCAAATACTGCAGAACACTACGTTGATATTTTACCATACACCCACGATGTTTTCTGAGTAGCAACAGTCAATTCAGGGCCTGCTATTACAGAAGGATGAGGGATTTTTTTCTGTGTGCATTGCCTGATTTTTATCTGTATAAAATGTATCACTCATTAGATCATGCATTCAATCAGCAATTCAAGGTCTTCCTACAAACCAGCCTGATTATTTTATTACCCCAAATAATTCTGTACCCTTGGCAAACTGTCTTCTTCTGGTACTCTCCAATTAGTCTTCCTTAACTAATTCTTGAAACCTAGGCCATGTTTCTCCAGCCTCCTGT